>NC_133415.1:69845000-70149375 GCF_049350105.2 Macaca mulatta
TGTGGAGATTCACATCATGAACTTTTCCTCCAAGAACTACTGCATTAACATACCAGGAAAACCCAGAGAACCCACAGACCCTTTGAAGGAAGGAGATTGCTGTTGCAGGCCCCAAGAGACAGCTGGAAAACTGCTAGTGCCCAGAGTGTGAAAGTGTAAAAGGGGAATCGTCTGCCCCTGGAACACACACTCTCACTGGGGAACTTGAAGTCCCTGATCATAGGAGAAGCATTTGACCTTACCTGGAGCTGAGACAAATTGAGAGAGCTGAGTGAAATACAAGGGTAGAAGAAGCAACATAAAGAGCCCTGTGGGCACTCTTGGTCCCCAGGGAAGCCATTTCTGACTTTGTCTCACAGAGGTCCATGAGAAGGGCTACCAAAGGAAAAGACCACAGGAAGAAGGAAACTTCCAGCTAAACTTTGTAACAATTTCAACTGAACACAAAGCTTCCTGGACAGAACCTGGGGAAGGGGGCAAATCAGGTGTACAGACACAGCACCGAAGCCATGGCAGGTGGGGAGGCATGAAACTTGAAAGCCCTGCTTGCTTTCTCAGCCGGAATGCCTGGGGCAAGTTCTCAGCCCTGTTCACCTGCTACCCAGAAATAAACTCAGTGTTGTTGGAGGGGCATGGTGGGAATGAGACCAGCCTTTTGGGCTGTGTGAGAACTGGTGAGGCCTATAACTGCTGGCTTTCCCTGACTTTCCTGGCAACAAGCATGTTACAGCAGAGGCAGCCATAATCCCCGTAGGAACATAACTCTATTGGCCTGAGAACCAAATCCTCATCCCCCACAGCAGCCACAGCAAGACCCACCCAATAAGAGTCTGAGCTCAAACATGTTTAATTCTCCCCCAACCTGATGATCTTTGTCTACCAGTCCTGGTAACCAAAGACAAAGAACATAATCTCTTGGGAACTCTATGGCTCTGCCCGCCACCTGAGAAACCTGAATACTTATCCAAGGGCAATCCTAGGGCAAGCTTGTATCCTCTCTATACAATCACAGCTGATAAACACTCTTGAGAACACCACCTCCTGACTGGAGGCAAACCAACGCAAAACCAGTACACTTCACAAAAACACAACCAAGGACCCTCACAGAGTACACTTCAACCCCTTGGAACCTCAATCAGGGCAGGTGCTGGTATCCACGGCTGAGAAACCTGAAAATGGTTCACATATCAAAGGACTCTGTGCAGACACTCCCCAGTACCAGCCCAGAGCCTGGTAGCTCTGTTGGGTGGCTAGATCCAGAAGAAAAATAACAATCATGGCTAGATCCAGAAGAAAAATAACAATCACTGCAGTTTGGCTGTCAGGAAGCCACATCCTTAGGGGAAGAGGGAAAGCACCACATCAAGAGAGCATCCTGTGGGACAAAAGAATCTGAACAGCAGCCCTTGAGCCCCAGATCTTCCCTCTAGCATAGTCTACCCAAATGAGAAGGAACTAGAAAAGCAATTCTGGTAATATGAAAAAACAAGGTTCTTTAACACCTCCAAAAGACCAGAGTAGCACACCAGCAATAGATCCAAAGGAAGACAAAAAGCTCTGAATTGCCAGAAAAAGAATTCAGAAGGTCGATTATATTAAGTGAATCAGGGAAACCAGAGAAAGGTGAAGTCTAACTAAATTTAATTTTAAAAATCATACAAGATCTGAAGTGAAAAATCTTCAGTGCAATAGACGGCATAAATAAAAAATAATCACAACTTCTTGAAATGAAGGATACACTTAGAGAAATGCAAAATACACTAGAAAGTCTCATCAACACCATTGAAAAAGTAGAAGAAAGAACTTCAGAGACCAAAGAGAGGGCTTTTGAATTAACTCAATCCAACAGAGACAAAAAGAAAAGAAAAATGAACAAAGACTCTAAGAAGTTTGGGATTATGTTTAATGACCAAACCTAAGAACAATTGGTGGCCCCAAGGAAGAAAAGAAATCTAAAAGTTTGAAAAACGTATTTGAGGGAATAATCAAGGAAAATTTCCCTGGCCTTGCTAAAGATCTGGACATCCAAATACAAGAAGCTCAAAGAAAACCTGGAAAATTTATCACAAAAAGATCATCACCTAGGAACACAATCATCAGGTTATCTAAAGTGAAGATAAAGGAAAGAATCTTAAGAGCTATAAGGCAAAAGCATCAGGTAACCCATAAAAGAAAACCTACCAGATTAACAGCAGATTTCCCACCAGAAACCCTACAAGCTAGACGTGACTGGAGCCCTATCTTTAGCCTCCTTAAAATAAGTATCAGCTGAGAATTTTGTATCCCGTGAAACTAAGCTTCATAAATGAAGGAAAGATAGTCTTTTTCACACAAACAAATCCTGAAAGAATTCACCACTACCAAACCAGCACAAGAACTGCTAAAAGGAGCTCCAAATCTTGAAACAAATCCTCAAAATACACCAAAATAGAACCTCCTTAAAGTATAAATCTCAAAGGACCTATAAAATGAAAACACAATGAAAAAAAAACCAACGTATTCAGCCAGAAAATTGCATAATAAATAGAGTAGTACCTCACATCTCAGTACCAATGTTGAATGAAAATGGCCTAAATAATCCACTTAAAAGATACAGAATGCTGGTTGGGAGTGGTGGCTCACACCTATAATCCCAGCATTTTGGGAGGCCGAGGCAGGTGGATCACTTGAGGTCAGGAGTTCAAGATCAGCCTGGCCAACATGGCGAAACCCCATCTCTACTAAAAATACAAAAATTACCCAGGTGTGGTGGCAGGCACCTGTAATCCAACCTACTCAGGAGGCCGAGGCAGGAGAATTGCTTAAACCCAGGAGGTGGAAGTTGCAGTGAGCCGAGATCACTCCACTGCACTCCAGCTTGGGTGACAGAGCAAGACTCCACCTCAAAAAAAAAAAAAAAAAAAAAAAAAGATACAGAATGGCAGAATGGATAAGAACTCACCAACTAACTATCTGCTGTCTTTCAGAGACTCACCTAACATATAAGGACTCACATAAACTTACGGTAAAAGGGTGGAAAAAGATATTCCATGCAAATGGACACCAAAAGCAAGCAGGAGTACCTGTTCTTACATCAGACAAAGCATACTTCAAAGCAACAGCAGTTAAAAAAGACAAAGAGGGATATTATATAATGATAAAAGAACTTGTCCAATAGTAAAATACGAATAGAAAAATATCACAGCCCTAAATATACATACACCTAACACTGAAGCTCCCAAATTTATAAAACAATTACTTTTAGACCTAAGAAATGAGATAGACAGCAACACAATACTGTGGGACTTTAATACTCTACTGACAGCACTAGACAGGTCATCAAGACAGAAAGTCAACAAAAAAACAATGAATTTAAACTATACCTTAGAACAAATGGACTTAACAGATAGTTACTGAACATTCTACCCAACAACTGCAGAATATACATTCTATTCATCAGCACATGGAACGTTCTCCAAGATAGATGATATGATAGGCCACAAAACAAGTCAGAATAAAGAAAATTGAAATTATGTCAAGTACTCTCTCAGACTACAGTGGAATAAAGTTGAAAATCAACTCCAAAAAGAACCCTCAAAACCATATAAATGCATGGAAGTTAAATAACCTGCTCATGAATGATTGTTGAGTCAACAATCAATAAAATTCAGATGAAACTTTTAAAATTCTTTGAACGGAACGATAATAGTTTCACAGCCTATCACAAATTCTGGGATACACCAAAAATGGCACTAAGAGGAAAGTCCATAGGTTAAATGCCTACATCTAAAAGTCTGAAAAACCACAAATAGACAATCTAAGATCATACCTCAAGGTACTAGAGAAACAAGAACAAACCAAATCCAAATCCAGAAGAAGAAAAGAAATAACAAATATCAGAGCAGAAGTAAATGAAATTGAAACAAAAATAATACAAAAGATAAATAAAACAAAAAGTTGGTTTTTGAAAATTAACAATCTTAATACCATTAGCAAGATTAACCAAGAAAAGGAGAAAGAAGATCCAAATAAGCTCAATTAGAAATGAAATGGGAGATACTACAACCGATACCACAGAAATACAAAAAAAAGTCATTCAAAGCTACTATGAACACCTTTATGTGCATAAACTAGAAAACCTAGAAAAGATGGACAAATTCCTGGCAATATACAACACTCCTAGATTAAATCAGGAAGAAACAGAAACTCTGAACAGACCAATAATAAGCAGCAAGACTGAAATGGTAATTTTTAAAAATTGCCGACAAAAAAAGCCCAAGACGAGATGGATTCACAGCTGAATTCTATCACACATTGAAAGAATTGATACCAATCCTATTGACAGTACTTCACAAGATAAAGAGGAAATCCTCCCTAAATCATTCTATGAAGCCAGTATATCCCTAATACCAAAACCAGAAAAGGACATAACAAAGAAAGGAAAACTAAGGCCTAATAACCCTAATGAATATAGATGCAAAAATCCTCGACACAATACTAGCTAACCAACTTCAACAGCATATCAGAAAGATAATCCACCATGATTAAGTGGGTTTCATACCAGGGATGCAGGGATGGTTTAACATACACACATCAATAAATGGGATACATAAATGTGATACATAAACAGGATTAAAAACAAAAATCCCATGATCATCTCAATAGAAGCAGAAAAAGCACTTAACAAAATCCAGCATCCCTTTATGATGAAAACCCTCAACAAAACTGACATAGAAGGAACATACCTTAACATAATAAAAGCTACCTATGACAAACCCACAGCCAACATTATACTGAATGGGGAAAACTTGAAAGCATTTTTCCTGAGAACTGGAACAAGACAAGGATGCCCATTCTCATCACCTCTATTCAACATAGTACTGGAAGTCCTAGCCAAAGCAATCAAACAAGAGAAAGAAATAAAGGGCATCTAAATCATTAAAGAGTTAGTCAAACTGTCACTGTTTGCTGATGATATGATTGTATACTAAGAAAACCCCAAAGACGCCTTCAAAAAGCTCCTAGAACTGATAAATGAGGAAATTTATCTTGAAAGAAATGTTTGGCAGGGCGTGGTGTCTCACGCCTGTAATCCCAGCACTTTAGGGGGCTGAGGTGGGTGGATCACGAGATCAGGAGTTCGAGACCAGCCTGGCTAACATGGTGAAACCCCATCTCTACTAAAAATACAAAAATTAGCTGGGTGTGGTGGCATGCGCCTGTAATTCCTGCTACTCGGGAGGCTGAGGCAGGAGAACTGCTTGAACTTGGGAAGTGGAGATTGCAGTGAGCCAAGATTGCACCATAGCACTCCAGCCTGGGCAACAGAGTGAGACTCTGTCTCGGGGGGAAACAAAAAGTTAACAGAAGTTCTTAAGAGACGATAATGGCCTAGGTTAGAAACTTGGATTATATAAAGAAAAGATGAATGCTACAGACAACAATGTATTCAAAATAATAATAGGAACAATGTATTCAATGACTAAAGCTTATGGATAAGTAAAATGAATGACAAAAATATTATAAGAGATGGGAAGCAGGAACTGGGAATACCTGCACTACTTATAAAGCAAAATAATGTTATTTATGTATATGGCCAATGCTGGGGCAACAGTAAATGTTTTAAAAGAAGTATAATTGGCCAGGTGCAGTGGCTCACGCCTGTAATCTCAGCACTTTGGGAGGCCAAGCAGGCAGATCACCTGAGGTCGGGAGTTCAAAACCAGCCCGACCAACATGGAGAAATCCCATCTCTAGTAAAAATACAAAATTAGCCGGGCGTGGTGGCACATGCCTGTAATCCCAGCTACTCAGGAAGCTGAGGCAGGAGAATCGCTTGAACCCAGGAGGCAGAGGTGGCAGTGAGCCAAGATTGCACCAGTGCACTCCAGCCTGGGCAACAAGAGTGAAATTCTGTCCCCCCCCCCACCAAAAAAAAAGTATAATTGATAAGTTTATATTGGAGAAAAAGTTTAATTATTTAAATACTCAATGAAAACCAGAGCGCTTTTTTTCCCCCCGTCATGCTCCAGTTAAGGTATGTCCCTTCTATGCTGATTTTGCTGAGGTTTTCATCATAAAGGGATATTGTATTTTGTCAAGTGCTTTTTCTGCTTCTGTTGAGATGATGGTGGGATTTTAGTTTTTAATCCTGTTTATGCAGTGTATCACATTTATTGACGTGTGTATGTTAAACCATCCTTGCATCCCTGGTATTAAACCCACTTAATCATGGTGGATTATCTTTCTGATATGCTGTTGAAGTTGGTTAGCTAGTATTTCGTTGAGGATTTTTCCATCTATGTTCATCAGGGACATTGGGCCATAGTTTTCATTTTTTTGCTATGTCCTTTCCTGGTTTTGTGTTACGGAGATACTGGTTTTACAGAATGATTTACGGAGGATTCCCTCTTTCTCTAATTTGTGGAATAGTGTCAATAGGATTGGTATCAATTCTTCTTTGAATGTTTGATAGAATTCAGCTATAAATCCACCTGGCAACAGGCAAAGGGGAAAGTTGAGTAGGTGAAGCAAAAGAGTTTTTTAGGGCAGTGAAACTATCTTGTATAAGTGGATACATAACATCATGCATTTGGCAAAGCCCATAGAACTGTATAACACAAAGAAGGAGCCTGAATGTAAACTGTGGATTTTAGTTAATAATAATGTATCAATATTGGTTCACCAATTTTAACAAATGTACTACAGTAATGCAAGATGCTAATAATATGGAAAATTCTGTGTAGGGGTATGTGAGGGGAAATATGAAAACCCTGTGGCCGTTCTGCTCCATTTTTCTTTAAAAATTAAGCAGAAGTTTTTAAGCAAACTTAAAACTGCTCTAAAAAAATTAAGACTTGATTTTTTAAAAGACATCCATAATTTTCTCTTTCTAGATTTCTCCTTCTAATGCTGCAACAACTTAGAAGGTATCTTTGAATTGATAATAACATCTCTATGGTGGTTCATTTATTCTCTAATTCATTCATTGATTCAGTCATTTAATGCTAAAATATTTATGTGTTTGTAGATCACTTACTCATAATTTTACAAGTACAACTTCCTCTGTGTCATTTTATTCCTTTTTGAAAATGTTTACATTATTTTCAAATTTAGAGATTATGAATCATCTATTGTAAAAGCTTAATATCTTAATAGATTAATGTCCTCTCTGAAACAGGTGGCTGGAATTATTTGTATAGATTACTATGAGTACAGTCACCAAGACATGTACAAATAGGGCCCATTCAATTTTAAGTGGATATTTCTTTTGACTGATGAGTTAACTTTTTTGCTTTATCAACTAATGTTGCCAATTATTATGCTATATACAGTACTATACTGGGGTGAGATGAACAGAGGTAGCAGCTCCTAAGACTTGTTCTTGGCACACAGGAGAGTCTTAACAAAGTTTTCAATGTTTTTTGAAATAATATTTTTGGATATATAGAAAATATTACAAAAGATATAACTCAATAAAAGCTTAATTATAATTAAGAAATTATGGGTCTTTTGAGGTTTTACCTCAGTAATATAAAAACATTTTAGGCCGGGCGCGGTGGCTCCTGCCTGTAATCCCAGAACTTTGGGAAGCCGAGGTGGGGTGGATCACCTGAGGTCAGGAGTTAGCAACCAGGCTGGCCAACATAGTGAAACCCGGTCTCTACAAAAAAAGTCACAAAAATTAGCTGGGCATGGTGGTGAGTGCCTGTAATTCCAGCTACTTGGGAAGCTGAGGCAGGAGAGTCATTTGAACCCGGGAGGCAGATGTTGCAGTGAGCCAAGACAGTGCCACTGCGCTCCAGCCTGAGCAACAAGAGCAAAACTCCGTCTCAAAAAAAAAAGTAACAATATATAAAGATATATATAGTCTCTGATCTTAAATACTATCTTAGGACTTTACGGTTAGTTTGCGAAGAAGCAT
The DNA here is from genome assembly GCF_049350105.2 of Macaca mulatta. Lineage (NCBI taxonomy): Eukaryota > Metazoa > Chordata > Mammalia > Primates > Cercopithecidae > Macaca > Macaca mulatta. The sequence continues at coordinate 69,852,904 of NC_133415.1, forward strand.
ATAATCATGTGAAAAAATAAGAAAACTTGAAATAAATAACATAGGACCAAAATACAGAAAATATCACATTGTCAATAATTAACTATTAAACAAATAGCTTATATAAGTGCTACGGTAATTCTAAGAAGGGTCCAAAACAACAAAAACCTACCTTCCTGAAATGGGCTAGATTACTGAAAAGAAAACTGAGATAATAAAGGGACATGAGCACAAAAAAAAAAAAATCAAGACATGTTAAAGAGTACATGTGCTGACCTGTTGAGGTAAATTTCAGAAGCTGAAAGACTGGAACCAAAACCAGAAATGCAGAGTGGGGCAAAATTTAGATCTTGAATTCTAGGCTAATGAGTTTAGATAGTAACTATGGAGAATAAAAGGCATGGAAAGTTGTTTAGGGGAAAGCAATATGCTGAAGTAAACAGTTGTATCCAGTTTGTATTTGTTCAGGGAGGTGGGAGTAGACTAGAAGAAATTAAGTAGCTATAAGGAAATCTACTATGGGACAATAGGATAAATGCCTGAATTGGGAGAGGAACAATGAGAATGGAAATGATACAAAAGCTACCTCCCAGAAAAAGAAAAGAAGAAACTGCAGGGAGATAAAGTGAGTGGGATCGAAGGTGAACCCAAGTTTCTGAAACTAGGGAGAATGATAAAAGTGAAAAAAATTGATTTCAGACATGCTGAAGCTGGACTGTCTGGGAGACCTCCAGGTGGAAATGAACATTACATAATTTGATGATATTAGAATTGGAGCCCAGTTGTGGATTAAAACTAAAGAGAAATATTCTGGAATTAACTTGAAAGAATATTTGAATCCCTGAAAATAGATGCTATTTTCCAAAGGAGAAACTGTCTACAGAGAGATAAGAATAGAAAGCTAACTGAAATTTTGAGAACCCACTTTTTGGGCACAGATGAAGAAACAGATGCAAGTATAACACACACACACACACACACACACACACACACACACACGGAATAGTCTAAAAGGAAAGAGTCTAAAGAATCACCATAAAACGAGAAAAATTTTATTCTACCATATTATCATGAAAATATTTCCTATAATCCATATATCCCTTTCTAATAACTTCAGAAGCCTATGGCCATCACAAAATAATTATTTTAAAAAACATTTCTTTATACAGAAGATACTAGACCTCAAGGGACAATCTGTGTGAATTGCATTTTACCATTTATTTATGATAAATAATTCACTATTGATACATTATTTAGAAATAAGCCAAAATGAAAAAAAGATGATTTCAACCAGAAATCATACTGTGTTAATTCTATTAAGACATACGCAAGAACATGTTATGTTTCATTATAATGGGAGAAGTTAATTCCTTTCTGAAAATCATGGTAACAATAACATTAGAGATTAGAATCTAGAGCTTAATGTCCTAGTGAGGACTTACCTAGTAGAGATAGGTTCCTGAAAAGGCCAAACAGGCAGGATAACATAGCCTAATGATTAAAAATTTCCACACGATAACCGAGGGATTTTCATTCATCCATCAATGCATTTACTCATTTATTCACTAAATTACTGAGTAGCCACTCCGTGGCAGGCACTAAGAAGATAAATATAAATAAGCTATATCCCTGCTATAAAGAGCATTATTGTCTTTAATCAAAACACATTTCTATGTTAGGAAAGAAAAAGTACAAGTATCTTCATTATTTCTCTAAAGATGTATAATTTGAAAGTCAGTGAAAGTAGAAGGTGGCAACTTCAAGATGGCTGACTAGATGCATCTGGTACTGTTCTCTTCTACAAAGAAGAACGCAAATAGCAAGTGGATAATCACACTTAAAATAGATCATCTAAGAAAGAACACTGGCATTCAACAGGGAAGTGACAGAAACACCTAAAGCAAGAAAGGAAAGGGAAGCAAGGCAGCCTGCTTGACTGAGATCAGTTGGGAGCCTGGAGAGGCTCCCTAATGTGGGAAAATGATAAGTAAGAGATCCCCGAGCAGACTGCGTTCCCACTGTGAACTCCTGCAATCCTAGTCACAGGAGAAACACAGGAAAAGACTTGACCCCTGCACGCCCTGAGACCAACACAGAGAGCTGCCTGGAGACTGTACGATAGTACTGAGAAGTGAAGCCGGCTGGACTTCTGGGTCAGATGGGGACTTGGAGAACTTTTCAGTCTAGCTAAAGCATGGTAAATGCACCAATCAGCACTCTGTGTCTAGCTAAAGGTTTGTAAATGCACCAATCAGCACTCTGTAAAAACGCACCAATCAGCGCTCTGTGTCTAGCTAAAGGTTTGTAAACACACCAATCAGCACTCTGTAAAAACGCATCAATCAGCACTCTGTGTCTAGCTAATGGTTTGTAAATACACCAATCAGCACTCTGTAAAAATGCAACAATCAGTGCTCTGTGTCTAGCAAAAGGTTTGTAAACGCACCAATCAGCACTCTGTAAAAACACATCAATCAGCGCTCTGTGTCTAGCTAAAGGTTTGTAAACTCACCAATCAGCACTCTGTAAAATGGACCAATCAGCGCTCTGTAAAATGGACCAATCAGCAGGATGTGGGCAGGGCCAAATATGGGAATAAAAGCTGGCCACCCAAGCCAGCAGCAGCAACCCACTCGGGTCCCCTTCCATGCTGTGGAAACTTTGTTCTTTCACTCTTCACGATAAACCTTGCTGCTGCTCACTCTTTGGGTCCACACTACCCTTATGAGCTATAACACTCACCGCAAAGGTCTGCAGCTTCACTCCTGAAGTCAGCGAGACCATGAACCCACCAGAAGGAAGAAACTCCAGACATACCATCTTTAAGAACTGTAACACTCATCACCAGGATCTGCAGCTTCATTCTTGAAGTCAGCAAGACCAAGAACCCACCAGAAGGAACCAATTCTGGACACATTTTGGCGACCCAGATGGGACCTATTTTGATGACCACAAAGGGACTATCACGTATCGCCAAGCGGTGAGTACCATCAGACCCCTTTCACTTGCTATTCTGTCCTATTTTTCCTTAGAATTTGGGGGCTAAATACTGGGCACCTGTCAGCCAGTTAAAAGCAACTACCATGGTCATCAGACTAAAGACATGGGTGTCAGGCTTTCTGGGAAAGGACTCTCTAACAACCCCTGACTCTGTTCAGAGTTGGGAGCGTTGGTTTGCCTGGAACCAGCTTCCGCTTTTCTTGTACTTCTGGGCTGAGTCAAGGATCGACAGAGAGAAAAGCCATTCAGCTCTGGGGTCCCGACAACAAGTTGGTTGACACTGCGGCCATAAGCAGAACTCTCCAAGTCATGTCGCCCAAGCGAGACTCACCCATCTATCCTATCTATCCTGACCCTTGCCTCCTGGGTCCTAATGCTTGTCAGACAAACTTTCTCTTGCCTCTATTCTCTGAGGCTAGTCCCGCTTCTAAAAACCACTCCCTGTCTCTGGTGTTTTCTAGCTTCTCCTGTAAGAATGATTTCTAGTTTAAACTCTAAGACTCTGTTACCTTCTTTAGGCACCTGGGCTCACCAATCAGAAAGACATAATTTTTGCCTAAAGCCCTGTTGGGGCGGGGGACTATCTTATCTGGAATTTTAGGATCCCCTCTCAGACTAGCAGGCCTAACAAAAGCTATTCCGTAAGCTAGGATATGGGGAGCTTCAGAAAGTATACCCTTCCTATTCATGTAAGTGAGGATAAAAAAGCATCACTCTTCCAACTCTGGAGATCTCCCTCAAGGTACAGGCCTCCACTTCATTTTGGGGGCATAACATCTTTATAGGACAGGGGTAAAGTCCCAATACTAACAGGAGAACGCTTAGGACTCCAACAGATTTTTGAGACTGCATAGGTAAGGGCCACTAAATCTGATTTTTCTCAGTCCTCTTTGTGGTCTAGGAGGACAGGAAAGGGTGCGGGTTTTCGAGAATGCGTCGGTAAGGGCCACTAAATCCGACCTTCCTCGGTCCTCCTTGTGGTCTAGGAGGAAAACTAGTATTTCTGCTGCTGCATTGGTAAGCGCAACTATTCCAATCAGCAGGGTCCAGGGAATGTTGCGGGTTCTTGGGCAAGAGGTATTTCTGCTGCTGCATCGGTGAGCACGACTATCCCGATATGAAGGGTCCAGGGATCGGTGCGGGTTCTTGGGCAGGGGAAGAAACAAACAAACCAAAAATGTGGGCGGTTTTGTCTTTCAGATGGGAAATACTCAGGCATCAACAGGCTCACCCTTAAAATGCATCCTAAGCCATTGGGACCAATCTGATCTGCAAACCCTAAAAAAGAGGCAGCTCATTTCTTTCTGCACTACAGCCTGGCCCCAATATTCTCTCTCTGATGGGGAAAAATGGCCACCTCAGGGAAGTATAAATTACAATACTGTCCTGCAGCTTGACCTTTTCTGTAAGAGGTAAGGCAAATGGAGTGAAATACCTTATGTCCAAGCTTTCTTTTCATTGAAGGAGAATACACAACTATGCAAACCTTGCAATTTACATCCCACAGGAGGACCTTTCAGTTTATCCCCATATCCTAGCCTCCCCATAGCTCCCCTTCCTATTAATGATAAGCCTCCTCTAAACTTCCCTGCCCAGAAGGAAATAAGCAAAGAAATCTCAAAAGGACCACAAAAACCCCCAGGCTACCAGTCATGTCCCCTTCAAGCTGTAGGGGAAGGGGAATTTGGCCCAACCCAGGTACATGTTCCCTTCTCCCTCTCTGATTTAAAGCAGATCAAGGCAGACCTGGGGAAGTTTTCAGAGGATCCTGATAGGTACACAGATGTCCTACAGGGTCTAGGGCAAACCTCTGATCTCATTTGGAGAGATGTCATGCTATTGTTAGATCACACCCTGGCCTTTAATGAAAAGAATGTGGCTTTAGCTGCAGCCCGAGAGTTTAGAGATACCTGGTATCTTACTCAAGTAAATGATAGAATGACAGCTGAAGAAAGGGACAAATTCCCTACCAGTCAGCAAGCTGTCCCCAGTATGGATCCCCACTGGGACCTCGACTCAGATCGTGGGGACTGGAGTCTTAAACATCTGTTGACCTGTGTTCTACAAGGATTAAGGAGAATTAGGAAAAAGTCCATTAATTATTCGATGATGTACACATACACCATAACTCAGGGAAAGGAAGAAAATTATTCTGCCTTCCTCGAGCAGCTACGAGAGGCCTTAAGAAAATACACTCCCCTGTCACCTGACTCACTCAAGGGTCAATTGATCCGAAAAGATAAGTTTATTACCCAATCAGCCACAGATATCAGGAGAAAGTTCCAAAAGCAAGCCCTGGGCCCTGAACAAAATCTGGACGCATTATTAAACTTGGCAACCTCAGTGTTCTATAATAGGGACCAAGAGGAAGAGGCCCAAAAGGAAAAGCAAGATCAGAGAAAAGCCGCAGTCTTAGTCATGGCCCTCAGACAAACAAACCTTGGTGGTTCAGAGAGGACAGAAAACGGAGCAGGCCAATCACCCGGTAGGGCTTTTTATCAGTGTAGTTTACAAGGACACTTTAAAAAAGAGTGTCTAATGAGAAACAAGCCGCCCCCTCGTCCATGTCTGCTATGCCAAGGCAATCACTGGAAGGTGAACTGCCCCAGAGTGCAATGGTTCTCTGGGCCAGAAGCCCCCAACCCGATGATCCAACAATAGGACTGAGGTGCCCAGGGCAAGCGCCAGCTCATGTCATCACCCTCACTGAGCCCTGGGTACATTTAACCATTCAGGGACCAGGAAATTGACTTCCTCCTGGACACTGGCGCAGACTTCTCAGTGTTAATCTCGTGTCCTGGACGACTGTCCTCATGGTCTGTTACCATCCAAGGAATCCTGGGACAGCCTGTAACCAAGTATTTCTCCCACATTCTCAGTTGTAATAGGGAGACTTTGCTCTTTTCACATGCCTTTCTTCTTATGCCTGAAAGTCTCACACCCTTATTAGGGAGGGATATATTAGCCACAGTTGGAGCTATTATCTACATGAATATGGGAACGAGTTACCCATTTGTTGTCCCCTACTTGAGGAGGGAATCAACCGTGAAGCCTGGGCATTGGAAGGACAATTTGGAAGGGAAAAAAATGCCCGCCCAGTGCAAATCAGGCTAAAAGATCCCACCACTTTTCCTTATCAAAGGCAATATCCCTTAAGGCCTGAAGCTCATAAAGGATTACAGGATATTGTTAAACATTTAAAAGCTCAAGGCTTAGTAAGGAAATGCAGCAGTCCCTGCAACACCCCAATTCTAGGAGTACAAAAACTGAATGGTCAGTGGAGACTAGTGCAAGATCTTAGACTCATCAATGAGGCAGTAATTCCTCTATATCCAGTTGCACCCAACCCCTATACCCTGCTCTCTCAAATACCAGAGAAAGCACAATGGTTCACTGTTCTGGACCTCAAGGATGCCTTCTTCTGTATTCCCCTGCACCCTGACTCCCAGTTTCTCTTTGCCTTTGAGGATCCCACAGACCACATGTCCCAACTTACGTGGATGGTCTTGCCCCAGGGGTTTAGGGATAGACCTCATCTGTTTGGTCAGGCACTGGCCCAAGATCTAGGCCATTTCTCAAGTCCAGGCACTCCAGTCCTTCAGTATGTGGATGATTTACTTATGGCTATCAGTTTGGAAGCCTCATGCTAGCAGGCTACTCTGGGTCTCTTGAAATTTCTAGCTAATTAAGGGTACAAGGTGTCTAGGTCAAAGGCCCAGCTTTGCCTACAGCAGGTCAAATATCTAAGCCTAATCTTAGCCACAGGGACCAGGGTCCTCAGCAAGGAATGAATATAGCCTATACTGGTGTATCCTTACCCTAAGACATTAAAACAGTTGCAGGGGTTCCTTGGAATCACTGGCTTTTGCCAACTATAGATCCCTGGATACAGTGAGATAGCCAGACCACTCTATACTCTAATCAAGGAGACCCAGAGGGCAAATACTCATCTAGTAGAATGGGAACCAGAGGCAGAAACACCCTTCAAAACCTTAAAGCAGACCCTAGTACAAGCTCCAGCTTTAAGCCTTCCCACAGGACAAAACTCTTTATACATCACAGAGAGAGCAGGGATAGCTCTTGGAGTCCTTACTCAAGACTCATGGGACAGCCCCATAACCAGTGGCACACCTAAGTAAGGAAACTGATGTAGTAGCAAAAGGCTGGTCTCAATGTTTATGGGTAGTTGCAGCAGTGGCCGTCTTAGTGTCAGAGGTTATCAAAATAATACAAGGAAAGGATCTCACTGTCTAGACTACTCATGATGTAAATGGCTTACTAGGTGCCAAAGGAAGTTTATTGCTATCGGACAACTGCCTACTTAGATACCAGGCACTACTCCTTGAGGGACTAGTGCTTCAAATACTTATGTGCATGGCCCTCAACCCTGCCACTTTTCTCCCAGAGGATGGGGAGCCAATCGAGCTTGACTGCCAACAAATTACAGTCCACACTTATGCTGCCCGAGATGATCTCTTTGAAGTCCCCTTAGCTAATCCTGACCCTAACCTATATACTGATGAAAGTTCATTTGTGGAGAATGGGATATGAAGGGCAGGTTATGCCACAGTTAGTGATGTAACCATACTTGAAAGTAAGCCTCTTCCCCCAGGGACCAGCAACCAGTTAGGAGAACTAGCGGCATTTACCTCAGCCTTAGAACCGGGAAAGGGAAAAAGAATAAATGTGTACACAGATAGCAAGTATGCTTATCTAATCCTACATGCCCATGCTGCAATATGGAAACAAAGGGAGTTCCTAACCTCTGGGGGAACCCCCATTAAATACTGCAAGGAAACCATGGAGTTACTGCATACAGTGCAAAAACCCAAGGAAGTCACAGTCTTACACTACCAAAGCCATCAAAAGCAGAAGGAGAGGGGAGAACAGCAGCATAAACAGCTGGCAGAGGCAGGGAAAGACCAGCAGAAAGGAAAGAGATAAAGAGACAGAAAGAGAAAGAGAGAGGAAGAAACACAGAGACAAAGAGAAGGAGATAGAGAAAGAGACAGGGACAAACAGGGAGTCAGAGAGAGAGGGACACACAGAAAGTCAAAGAGAGAGAGAGGAAGAGACAGACAAAGAGGGAGTCAGAGAGAGAAAAAGAAGTCAAAGAGAAAGAGAGATGGAACTAGTAAAGAAAAAACAGGGTGCCCTATTCCTTTAAAAGCCAGGGTAAACTTAAAATCTACAGTTGATAATTGAAGGCCTTCTCTGTAACCCTATAACACTCCAATACCACCTTGTCGTCAGTGTAAACAAGGGCGTAGCCCAAAAGCACTGAGGCCACTAACAACCTGTAGCCTTCCTATCAAAAATCCTTAACCCAGCAGGTTTCCTAACAGGGGATCTAAATCTTAATTAATACCATACAAAGGTCGGACCAGATCTAGGAGGAACTCTCTTCAGGACAGGATGATAGATGGTTCCTCCCAGGAGACTGAGGGAAAACGACACAATGAGTATTCAGTAAGTGATAAGGAAAACTCTTGTAGAAGCAGAGTTAGGGAAATTGCCTAATAACTGGTCTGCTTAAACGTGCGAGCTGTTTGCACTCAGCTAAACCTTAAAGTACTTACAGAATCAGGAAGGAGCCATCTATACCAATTCTAAGTTAATATGGACTGAAAAAGGTTTCATGAATAGCAAAGAATAATTAAAATCCCAAACTTACAAGGTTTTCAACAAAAGTAAAGTTTGAAAAGTTAACAGTGTAACATGTAGCATCCAACTACCACACACTCTCAAAGGATTTCTCAGACAGTTTGCAAGAAATAACGAAATCTATCCTTACTCTACAATCCCAAATAGACTCTTTGGCAGCAGTGACTCTCCAAAACCACCGAGGCCTAGACCGCCTCACTGCCGAGAAAGGAGGACTTTGCATCTTCTTAGGGAAAGCGTGTTGCTTTTACACTAACCAGTCATGGATAATACAAGATGCCACCCAGCGTTTACAGGAAAAGGTTTCTGAAATCAGACAACGCCTTTAAAAGTCTTATACCAATCTCTGGAGTTGGGCAACATGGCTTCTCCCCTTTCTAGGTCCCATGACAGCCATCTTGCTATTACTCACATTCGGGTCCGGTATTTTTAACCCCCTTGTCAAATTCGTTTCCTCTAGAATCAAGGCCATCAAGCTACAGATGGTCTTACAAATGGAACCCCAAATGAGCTCAACTAACAACTACTACTGAGGACCACTGGATTGACCCACTGGCCTTTTCACTGGCCTAAAGAGTTGCCCTCTGGAGGACACAACAACTGCAGGGTGGGCCCCTTCTTTGCCCCTATCCAGCAGGCAGTAGCTAGAGCGGTCATTGCCCAATTCCCAACAGCAATTGGGGTCTCCTGCTTAGAGCGGGGATTGAGAGGTGAAGCCGGCTGGGCTTCTGGGTTGGGTGGGGACTTGGAGAACTTTTCTGTGTAGCTAAAGCATGGTAAATGCACCAATCAGCACTCTGTGTCTAGCTAAAGATTTGTAAACACACCAATCAGCACTCTGTAAAACTGCACCAATCAGTGCTCTGTGTCTAGCTAAAGGTTTGTAAATGCACCAATCAGCACTCTGTAAAAACGCATCAATCAGCGCTGTGTGTCTAGCTAAAAGTTTGTAAACGCACCAATCAACACTCTGTAAAACAGGCCACTCAGCACTCTGTAAAATGGACCAATCAGCAGGATTTGGGTGGGGCCAAATAAAGGAATAAAAGCTGACCACCCAAGCCAGTAGTGGCAACCCACTTGGGTCCCCTTCCACGCTGTGGAAGCTTTGTTCTTTCGCTCTTCGCAATAAATCTTGCTGCTGCTCACTCTTTGGGTCCACACTACCCTTATGAGCTGTAACACTCACTGAAAAGATCTGCAGCTTCGCTCCTGAAACCAGCGAGACCACAAACCCCCTGGAAGGAATGAACAACTCTGGACACACCACCTTTAAGAGCTGTAAGACTCACTGCAAAGGTCTGCAGCTTCACTCCTGAAGTCAGCGATACCATGAACTCACCAAAAGGAAGAAACTCCGGACACACCATCTTTAAGAACTGTCACACTTACCGCGAGGGTCTGCAGTTTCATTCTTGAAGTCAGCAAGACCAAGAACCCACTGGAAGGAACCAATTCCGGATACAGTATTGCTCGAGAGAGAGAGCTCATACTGAGTCCTACAAACCCTGAGTCCTAAGCAGCTATGGCACAGCACCATTTTGAGAACTCAGCCCCCATCAGACTGCATCGTTCCCTGGGTCCCAACAGCCCCTGCATCCCCACATCCCTGGAGTGCCATTTACATTTGCTGCCTGCAGCAGCCTCTGCCAGGGCCAATGCAGAAGCCACTGGCAGCAACCTTAGCCCAGCAGCAGAGGGTTCATGCATTTTCACACACCCCAAGGACAAATTCAAATGCCCACAGCCACTGCCACTATGGGCTACTGCAAGGCCAAAGCATTAGCAAAGTGCGTGCGCCCCAGCCGCCTGCTTACAGCTGCTCCTACTGAAAGACATCTTGCCTTCCTCAGTAGCAAGGATGTAGTACAGATGCTTCAAACCCCACCTGAAGATTCATCCTCCAATAAGTAAGTATGCCATCCAAAGACATGGTGATCAAACAGTTAAGTCCACCATCACTGGCACTTGGGCACTCCTCCCAGAGTCTGTGGTCAAGCCCACCCAACCTGCTGCTACCACCACAGTTGGCAACCACACACACACACTGCCTGAGGCCCTGGAGACAGGCCCACCCAGCCTGTCACACCCACTGCCAACACCAGCACAGACTACTTTTGTCCCAGACAATTGTCCCACCACTGATACTGCCATCGCTCACTCCATGCCAACTGCCCAGGGGACCGAGAACCGGCCTACCTACCTGACCCACTACTGCCATTCCTGGCACCTAAGCAAGTCACCTGGAGGCTCAAGGCTAGGCCTTTCTGGACCCACTAATGCCAGTGCCAGCATACACCACCCTAAGGTCCAAGGACAGGCACACTAAGCTCACTGCTGCCACCACTGGGGCCCCAAAACTGGCCCACCTGGCATCCCAGTCTCCAGCAAAATTTCGCCACAGCTTCCATTAACAACCGCATCCTAAGCCACCAAAGAAATCACACACACCAGTGATGCTGTTTAGAGCCAAAGAAATTACACAGAAGCTATACTACTGCACACATCCAGAATCAAAGCCAAGTGCCCTATCCAACCAACACCATGATACATCTTCAAAAAAAAAAAAAGTCCTCCCAGTAAAGCAAAGTCAAAAAAGTTGAAAGAAGCAACTGCTACACTCGACAGATGGCAACCTAAGGACACATGAAACATGAAAAAGAAGGAAATATGCCACCTCCAAAAGAATGTAATAATTCTCCAGCAATGAACCCCAATCAAAGAGAAATTTACAAAATCCCAGAAAAGTAATTCAAAATATTTATACCAAAGAAACTCAGTGAGATACAAAAGAACTCTGAAAAACAATACAAATAAGCCAGATATTTGGGATATAAATGAGAAATTTACCAAAAACATATCATAAAAAAGAATAAAGCAGAAATTCTGGGACTGAAGAATTCAACGAGTGAAATACAATATATATATTCAAAAGCTTCAATAATAAACCAAATCAAGCAGAAGGAGGAATCTCAGAACTTGAAGACAGGTGTAATGAAATAACCTAGTCAGACAAAAAGAAAAAAAAAGAATGAGCAAAGCTGAGATGAAATATAGGATATCATAAAGTGATCAAATATTTGCATTTTTGGTGTTCCAGAAGATGAAGAGAAAATGAGAGAGTCAGAAAACCTATTTAGTGAAATAATAGATAAAAAGTTCCCAACCCTAGCAGGAGATTTAGACATACAGATTCAGGAGGCGCACAGATCCCCAAATAGATATAATTCAAAAGGGACTTCTCCACAGCACATTATAGTCAAACTGTCGAAAGTCAAAGACGTTACATATGTATACTTGTGCCATGTTGCTGTGCTGCACCCATCAACTCGTCAGCACCCATTAACTCGTCATTTACATCAGGTATAACTCCCAATGCAATCTCTGCCCCCTCCCCCTCCCCATGATAGGCCCCGGTGTGTGATGTTCCCCTTCCTGAGTCCAAGTGATCTCATTGTTCAGTTCCCACCTATGAGTGAGAACATGCGGTGTTTGGTTTTCTGTTCTTGTGATAGTTTGCTAAGAATGATGGTTTCCAGCTGCATCCATGTCCCTACAAAGGACACAAACTCATCCTTTTTTATGGCTGCATAGTATTCCATGGTATATATGTGCCACATTTTGTTAATCCAGTCTGTCACTGATGGACATTTGGGTTGATTCCAAGTCTTTGCTATTGTGAATAGTGCCGCAATAAACATACGTGTGCATGTGTCTTTATAGAAGCATGATTTATAATCCTTTGGGTATATACCCAGTAATGGGATGGCTGGGTCATATGGTACATCTAGTTCTAGATCCTTGAGGAATTGCCATACTGTTTTCCATAATGGTTGAACTAGTTTACAATCCCATATGTAACAAACCTGCACGTTATGCACATGTACCCTAGAACTTAAAGTATAATAATAATAAAAATAAATAAATAAATAAATAAAAAGTCAAAGACAAAGAGAAAAATTCCAAAAACAGCAAGAGAAAAGTATCTAATCATTTATAAAGGAAACCCCATCAGACTAACAGCAGATCTCTCCATAGAAAGCTTACAGGCCAAAAGAGTGTAGGATGATATATTCACAGGAGCTGAAAGAAAAAAACTGACAGTCATGCATACTTATATCCAGAAAATGTATCCTTCATAAATGAAAGAGAACTAAAGTATTTCCCAGATAAGTAAATGCTGAGAAAATTCATCATCACTAGACCCACCCTCCAATAAAGGCTTAAGGGAGTCCTACACCTAGAAGCAAAAGAATGAAATCTACCATCATGAAAACATATGAAAATATAAAAACCACTGGTGAAGCAAACACAAATAAAAAGACTCAAATGTTACCTATACAGAAAACCACCAAACCACAAAGATAAACAATAAGAGAGAATGAAAGAAACAAAGAATATAAATAACAAAGACTTCAATTAATAAAATGACAGGAATAAGCCCTATCAATAGCAACCTTGAATGTAAATGGATTAAATATTCCACTTAAAAAATATAGACAGGTTGAAAGAATTAAAAATAAATAAATAAATAAATAAATAAATAAAACATGACCCAACTATGTGCTGCCTATAAGTAACTCATCTTTCCTGTAAAGACACACAGGCTGAAAGCAAAGGAATTGAAAAAAATATATTCCATGCCAATAAGAATCAAAAGTAGGAGTAGCTATACTTAGATAAAACAGATTTTAAGTCAAAACAGTAAAAAGAAAAAAAAGGTGGTCATTATAAAATGATAAAGAGATCAATTCCACAAGAGAATATAACAATTCTAAATATATTTGCACCCAACACTGGAACACCCAGACATACAAAGTAAATACTATTTACTATTAGATCTAAATAGTGAGAAAGATTTCAGTATAATAATAATTAGGAACTTCAACACCCCACTCTCAGAATTAGCCTCTAGATGGAAAATTTGCAAAGAAACATTGGATTTAAACTGCATATTAGACCATATGGACCTAATAGATATTTGAAAACATTTCATCCAACAGTTATAGAATACATGTTCTTCTCATAAGCACATGGAACACTCAGCAGCATACACTATATATTAGGACACAAAACAAGTCTTATCCAATTCTTTAAAAATGAAATCATGGCCGGGTGCAGTGGCTCACGCCTGTAATCACAGCACTTTGAGAGGCCAAGGCAGGAGGATCACGAGGTCAGAAGATGGAGACCATCCTGGCTAACACGGTGAAACCACTAAAAATACAAAAAAATTAGCCGGGCATGGTGGCGGGTACCTGTAGTCCCAGCTACTCGGGAGACTGAGGCAGGAGAATAGCGTGAACCTGGGAGGTGGAGCTTGCAGTGACCCGAGATCACGCCACCGCACTCCAGCCTGGGCACCAGAGCGAGACTCCGTCTCAAAAAAAAATAAAAATAAAAATAACAAATAAAAAAATGAAATCATATCAAGTATTTTCTCAAACTACAGTGAAATAAAACCATAAATCAATAACAAGAGGAACTTTTGAAACCATACAAATACACAGAAATTAAACAACATGCTACTGAATGACCACTTGGTCAAGGAAGAAATTAAAGCAATAAAAAAAATTCTTAAAACAATTCAAAATCAAAACACAACATATCAAACCTATGGGATGCAGAAAAGCAGTGCTAAGAGGGAAGTTTATTATAGCAATAAACACCTACATCAAAAAGGTAGAGTTTATCATCATAGAAAAAAACACCTGCACTCATGTTTATTGCAGCAGTATCCACAATAGCAAAGTCATTGAATTAACTTAAGTGTCTATCAGGCCGGGCACGGTGGCTCACTCCTGTAATCCCAGCACTTTGGGAGGCCGAGGCGGGCGGATCACGAGGTCAGGAGATGGAGACTATCCTGACTAATACGGTGAAACCTCATCTCTACTAAAAAGAAACAAACAAAGAATATAAATAACGGGTGTGGTGGCGCATGCCTGTAGTCCCAGCTACACGGAAGGCTGAGGCAGGAAAATTGCTTGAACCTGGGAGGCGGAGGTTGCAGTGAGCCGAGATTGCGCCACTGCACTTCAGCCTGGGTGACAGAGTGAGACACTGTCCCAAAAAAAAAAAAGGGGGGGTCTATCAACAACTGATTGGATAAAGAAAATGTGGTACCTATACATCATGTAATACTGTGCACCCATTAAAAAGAATGAAATTGGCCAGGCGCAGTGGCTCATGCCTGTAATCCCAGCACTTTGGGAGGTCGACCTGGGCGGATCATGAGGTCAGGAGATTGAGACCATCCTTGCCAACATGGTGAAATCCCATCTGTACTGAAAACACAAAAAATTATCTGGCTGTGGTGGTGCGCACCTATAATCCCAGCTACTTATAAGGCTGAGGCAGGTGAATTGCTTGAACCCCAGAGGCAGAGATCGCAGTGAGCCAAGATCATTCCACTGCACTCCAGCCTGGCAACAGAGCAAGATTCCTCTCAAAAAAAAAAGAATGAAATCATGTCCTTTGCAGTAATATGAATGGAGCTGAAGGCCATTATCCCAAGGAAAATAACTCAGAAACAGAAAATCAAATATCGCGTGTCCTCACTTATAAGTGGGAGCTAAACAATGGGTACGCATGAACATAAAGATGGAATAGACACTGGGGACTCCAAAAGGAGAGAAAGCGTAAGGGGGTGAAGATTTAAAAATTACCTATTGGGTACAATGTTCACTATGCGGGTGGTGGAAATACCAGAAGCCCAAACCCAGACGTTATGCAATATATCCATGTAAGAAACCTGCACACATACCCTCTGAATTTAAAATAAAATTAAATTTTTAAAAAACTGTTAAGATTTCAAATACATAATCCGAAAATACACCTCAAGGAACTAAAAAAGCAACAAAAAAACAAACTCAAAATTAGGGGAAGAAAAAATAATAAAAATCAGAGCAGAATTTAAACAAAACAGAAACTAAAAAACATACAAAAGATCAAGAAAATGGAAGTTTAGTTGTTTTGGAAAGATAAATAAAATTGATAAGCCACTTGCTATACTAACACAGAAAAGAAGAGCAAAGACCCAAATAAAATCAGAAATGAAAAAGGAGACATTACAACTAATACCACAGAAATATAAAAGATCATCAGAAACTAATAGAAACAGCTGTATAATAACAAACCAGAAAACCTAAAGGAGAAAAATTAATAAAATTCTGGTACATACAACCTACCTGGATTGAATGAGGAAGAAACAGAAAATGTGAACAGACAAAAACAGATAATGAGATTGACTCAGTAGTAAAAAGTCTTCCAACAAAGAGAAGTCCAGGACCAAATGGCTTCAATGCCAAATTCTACCAAACTTTTGGAGAAGAACTAACACCAATTTCCCCCAAACTACTCCGAATAACTGAAGCAAAGGGAATTCTCTCCAATTCATTCCATAAGATCAGCATTATCCTGATACCAAAACTGAAGAAAGACTCAACAAAAAAAGAAAACCACAGGCCAACATCCTTAATGAACATAGAGGTAAAAATCCTCACCTGAATACCAGCAAATCATATCGAACAGCACATCAAAAAAATAATAAACATGATCAAGTGGGCTTTATCCCACTGAGGCAAGAATGGTTCAACATATACAAATCAATAAACATTTCACATCATATCAACAGAATAAAGGCCAAAAACCACATGATAATCTCAACACATGCAGAAAAAGTATCTGATAAAAATCAGCACCGCTTCATCACAAAAATTCTCAGCAAACTAGGCATAGACGAACACAACTCAATATAATAAAGGCCATATATGACAAACCCACAGCTAACACCATACTCAATGAGGAAAACCAGAAAACCTTTTCTCCAAGAACTAGAAAAAGGCAAGAATGTTCACTTCACCACTCCCACTTAACACAATACTGGAAATCCTAGCCAGAGCAATCAGGCAAGAGAAACAAAGAAAAAACATCCGAATTGGAGAAAAGGAAGTCAAATTGCCCCTCTCTGCGTATGATATAATCTTGTATCTAGAAAAACTTAAAACTCCACCAAAAAAACTCTTAGACCTGATAAATAATTTCGGTAAAGTTACAGGATACAAAATCAACATGCAAAAATCAGTAACATTTTTATACATAAATATCAAACTAGCTGAAAAAGAAATCAACAAGACAATCTCATTTACAATAGCTACAAAAAAAAACCTAGGAATAAATTTAACCAAGAAAGTGAAAGATGTCTATTAAAAAAAGCTATAAAACTATGAAAGAAATTCAAGAGAACACAAACAAATGGAAAGACATCCTATGCTCTTGGATGGGAAGAATTAATATTGTTAAAATGACCATAATGCCCAAAACAATCTGTAAATTCAATGCAATGCCTATAAAAATACTAATGTTCTTTTTCTTTTATTTATTTATTTATTTATTTATTTTTTGAGACAGAGTTTCACTCTTGTTGCCCAGGCTGAAGTACAATGACACAATCTAGGCTCATGGCAACCTCTGCCTCCTGGGTTCAAGCAATTCTCCTGCCTCAGCCTCCCAAGTAGCTGGGATTATAGGCACCCATCAAAACACCCAGCTAATTTTTTGTATTTTTAGTAGAGATGGGGTTTCACTATGTTGGCCAGGCTGGTCTCGAACTCCTGACCTCAGGCAATCCACCTGCCTTGGCCTCCCAAAGTGCTGGGATTACAGGCGTGAGCCACCATGCCTGGTCAATGTTATTTTTCACAGAAATAGAAAAAGCAATCCTAAAATTTGTATAGAACCAAAAAAGAGCCCAAGTAGCCAAAGCAATCCTGAGCAAAAAAGGCAAAGCTGGGGGTATCACACTACCTGACTTAGAAATATATTACAAGGCTATAGAAACCAAAACAGCATGGTATTGGTATAAAAACTAACACATTGATCAATGGAACAAAACAGAGAATCCAAAAATAAATCCATATATTTTCAGTTAACTGATTTTTGACAAAAGCACCAAGAACATACTTTTGGGAAAGGACACCCTCTTCAATAAATGGTGCTGGGAAAACTGGATATCCATATGCAAAACAATGAAACTTGACCCCTATCTCTTACCATACATAAACAAAAATCAACTCAAGACCCAAAACTATAAAATTACTAGAAGAAAACATAGGAAAATACTTCAGGACATTGGTCTAGGCAAGGATTTTATGCCTAAGACCTCAGAAACACAGATAAAAAAAAAAAAAAAAATAGAGAGATTAAGTTATTTTAAACTAAAGAACTTCTGCCCAGCAAGGAAAACAACAGAGTAAAGAGACAGCAGACGAATGGGAGAAAATATTTGCAAACCACTCATTCAACAAGGAACTAATATGCAGGATAATACACAAGGAACTCAAACAACTCAACAGTTTGAGAAACCAAATAATCCCATTAAAAAGTGGATAAAGGACCTGAATAAGCATTTCTCAAAAGAAGACATATGAATGACCAACAAGTATATGAAAAAATGCTCAACATCACTAATCATCAGGGAAATGTAAATCAAAACCACAATGAGATATTTATCATCTTACCCCAGTTAGAATGGCTATTACTAAAAAGACAAAAAAGAATAGATGCTAGCAAGGATACACAGAAAAAGGAACTCTTATACACTGTTGATGGAATGTAAATTGATCTAGCCACTATGGAAAAGAGTAGACTTTTGTTAAAAATCTAAAAATGGAACCATCATATGATCCAGCAATCCCACCATGGGCTATCTATCCAAAGGAAAATAAATCCATATGTTGAAGGCATACCTGCACTCATGTTTATTCCAGCACTATTCACAATAGTAAAGATATGGAGTCAGCCTAAGTGTCCATCAATGGATGAATGGATAAAGAAAATGTGGCTATACACAATGGAATAGTATTTGGCTATAACAAAGAATGAAATTATGTCTTTTGAAACATCATGGATTGAAGAGGAGGTCATTATGTTAAGTGAAATAAGCCAGGCACAGAAAAACCAGTATCATATATTCTCAATCATATGTGGGAGCTGAAAAATTTATCTCATGAACTTTACTCATGAAGTTTATCTCATGAAGGCAGAGAGTAAAATGATAAGATACCAGAGGATGAGAAGGATGTGTGAGTGGGAGGGGGGGATGAAGACAGGCGCAATGGGTACAGTTAGATAGAGTTGTGTACAAGTTCTAATTTTCAAAAGTAGAGTAGGGTGACTATAGTTGGCAAAAATGTGTTGTATATTTCAATGTAACTAGAAGAGAGGAGTTGAAAGGTTCCCAACACAACAACTGATAAATACTCAAGATGATGGATACCCAGAATACCCTTACCTGATCATTACACATTCCATGAATGTAATGAAATTTTGCATGTGCTCCACAAATATGTAAAATTTTATGTATCAATTTTTAAAAGAGGATGAAAGAGAAAAAAAGAAGGTGGCATTCATGAAATAATTCAACTCTACTATATCTTGATCTAAGGACTCCAAAAAAAGACCCTCATAGCATGAATAGGAAGTCTGACTTGCTCCTTTCTCAGTCTTTTAAGCCATCCTTTGTAGTTTAATTTTGCCCAGTCTAAAAGTCAAACACCTAATTTCATCTAAGTACCCGTTTCTTTCAAGAACTGGAACATAAAGCAGCATAAATTAATATTTTCTTAAAGCTAGCAGAGTTGGATCACTTGAAATCCATGACTTTGATGGTATACTCCTGGTAATGTGCAAAATATCAAACTCTGTGGAATTCAAGATTTAAAATCTTGCAGGATGGAAAACCATCTGTTCACAATGACCCTCACAGAGAAATTACATTGACTATTGCAAAGTAGTTTCATTTATCCCAGTCAGAAACTATGCTTTAGACACTGACTCTCAGTAGTTAGCAATCACCAACTCCAGTAATCACACAATATTTAATCTTCAAAAGAAAAAGTAGTTTCAAGAAAGCAGAAATTATGCAAAGGTTAATTTCAGTTTGGATGAAAATTACATGGATGACTCACATAGAAAGCAATTTAAATATAAAAAACAGCATAAATAAAATTGATATGAAATGCAACTTTAAAATCTGCAAACTAAACTTTTTGAATGATTATACTATAAATTAATTTGGCTTGCCACTGATGATGAAAATGTAATAGGAACTCAAAACTGGATTAACAGGTTATGTAGGCAGAAAATGTCATTTTAGGTACTATAAGAATCAATTTTTCTTCATGTTATTAAGCTAATAGCCTGGAGGAAATGAAGATAGTGGGTTATGAATTCTAGCATTTCATAGTTAAGCAATACTGCAAACAAAAATAGTTCCTGAAAAGGCAAAATAAGAAAGCTAAGGGGACAATGCATTCCTTAAAATATTGTTTCTCTATTTTATTTGGGAAATAGAGCCAAAAAAAGCAGTGAAAGAGCTATAACAAAGGTTATGCCCCACGCTTGCACAGATAATTTTTAAAAACAGTGATGATCGTAACTCCCACTTTGGTATAGTGATTTATTTTTCTTTTCTTTTCTTTTTTTTTTTTTTTTTTTTTTGGAGACTTTGTCACCCAGGCTGAAGTGCAGTGGCATGAACACAGATCACTGCAGCCTCTTTCCAGACTCAAGCAATCCTCCCGCCTCAGCCTCCCAAGTAGTTGGGACTGCGAGCATGTACCACCACGCCTGGCTAATTTTTGTAGTTTATGTAGAGACAGGGTTTTGTCATACTGCCCATACTGGTCTCGAATTCCCAGGCTCAAGCTATCATCCTGGCTCGGCCACCCAAAGTGCTGGGATTACAGGCAGAGCACACTGCAACCAGCTAATTAGTGTAGTGATTGTAAATTTAAAACTGATATTTATAATTAAATATTAAGATAAAATGATAGATAACTTTTATAGGCTAATTATTAATAATAGAAATTAATTCTGCTTGTTTTCACAAAAAAGGGTATCCTGAATTTTAAAAGCTTTCTAAAATGAGTTTAACCACAACAGAAAAAAAAATAATAAAATGTAGTAAAATGCATTACTAAAGAGGAAACAAATTTCCTATCTTAAGATTAAAAAAGCCAGGAACACATTTATCTCAACTTGTTTAAATGAAGCCAGACTAAAGGCTTAAAGTTGAATTAGGTGAAAGCTGATAATCCCTTTTAATCAGTCATGTCTGTGAATTCTCTAGTCAAATACTTCAAAAAGGCCAAAAAGTAAGTTTTGAAATTTGTGACATTCCTTATGCCACAGATAACCAATCTGTACATGAAATAGCATACCGATGGGAAGGTATTTATAACATTTAATTGTACAGAAAAAGTAAAATGTATGTGAAAAGATAAGACATATAAAAGTAGAAATCTCGGAAGAAATTGTTAACTGATTTTGAGCCAATTATCTTTCTTCAATTTGAATGCTTTAGACACAAGCATTCAATTTGAATGTTATTACAGATATATTTATGATAATTTCAAATATACATTTATATAGTTCATATATGTTTCATATATATTTCAAATATAGGTCAACATAAATGCATGTATATATGAGTTATATATGTGTGTGTGTGTATATATATGTATCAGTTATTTTGATTAAGGAATGACTCTCACTAGGAGTTTCAAGTCAAAACAAAGTACTCTTATTCTAAGTCAAATTAACAGAGATTTCAACTGTGAAACATACATCCAAGAGGCTTCCCCAAGGCTCTCTTCTTTCCACCCAGTGTTGAGAGCTGGTGAGATGCAAAGAAAAAAGCACTTAGTTCTCATCCTTAAGGAGCTCATATTCTAGCAGGCGAGAGTTTCATGTAAACAAATAATTATGACATGCATTATAAATGCTAAAATAGAGATTCACACATAGTGTTTCCAAAGATCAGAGTGAAATTAGTTATTATATAGGCTTGTGGCCCAAGGGAAGATGAACTGCTACAGGCACAGTCAAAGGAATATGACACCAGAATTTCCAGGAAAGCTACAGCAGAGCTCGCTGATTAAAATTCAAAAAGGTATTACTAGGCCGGGCGTGCTGGCTCACGCCTATAATCCCAGTACTTTGGGAGGCCCAGGCGGACGGATCACGAGATCAGGAGATGGAGACCATCCTGGCTAACATGGTGAAACCCTGTCTCTACTACAAATACAAAAAAAAAAAAATAGCCAGGTGTGGTGGCAGGCACCTGTAATCCCAGCTACTTGGGAGGCTGAGGCAGGAGAAGGGTGTGAACCCAGGAGGCAAAGCTTGCAATGAGCCGAGATTGTGCCATTGCACTCCAGCCTGGGCGTACAGAGTGAGACTCTGTCTCAAAAAAAAAAAAAAAGGTATTATTAAATTACATACTGAACCTACCCAAGCAGGTTCCATTTTCAGTGTCCATGGAATTTCCCTTTGTTGCTGGTATTCTCCTTAGATAAAAAAGTATCATTCAGCAACAAAAGCTGCCCAGTACACTCGCTAGGCATAATGAGAAAAGGATCCATGCAATGTTTCAAGTCAATACTGATGACATCAGTTCAAAATCAGACACAACCAAGTCAGCAGCACCATGAGGAATGAAAAAAAGCCATTTATCTTTTAAAAGCCTTTTAAATATTTAGTAGATCTAACACTATTAAGAAATAACATAGCATCAGTTCAAAGTCTTGGGAAATGCCTGCACTTCCCTTTTAGTACTTGTACATTTAAAATATTCCTATCGCATTTTAGTGTTCTTCACAGAGCAGCTGACAAATCATTTCTCCAAACTGGCAAAGGGTGTTGAAATTACAATTTAAAACAAGAGTCAGCAGGAAAAATAAATGGGAGAGGAGTCTTCTTCCTTTTTGATACTACATAAATATATTATTAAAACATTTGCTTTTTGTTACATGAACCTGATTTAAAAATAACATATATAAAACTAAAATGTTGCAAAATTTTTTAAATGGCGTGGTGAATGTCTTTTAATCAAGGACTTTTTTTCTCATCTTAATATGATTATTTTAGCTTTCACCAATCACAGAACACATATATCACATCTTTTCTGAAAACCACTCCTTGATCATTTTCCAGTTAATTATTTTCAGTTTTACACAATCAGAAAGCACTTGCTGAGGCATTTGTATTGTTTCCTTTGAGGATCAAAATAATAATGTTGATATGGTCTGTTCTCATTAATAGCTGCAACATTGGTTGTATCTGAAAAAATCTTAATATGCTTTTGGAACTGTAAAACCAGTACCCCGAGAAGGCCCCCAGGATCACAAAACAGCTGAAACTTTGGGCATCTTTCCCTCTCAGCGTTCCCAGATGGACTTCTCTTTCCATTGTTTTTTTACATTTTCAACATTCCTATTTTAATTGTACTGAAGCATGTAGGGTTACCTGCCACCCACTAGGAAGATTTTGCATTGGCTTTTTCTATATATATATATATATATATATTCCTGCCACTGTTTTTATTTCTCACTCAAAAAGATTGCTTTATTTTCAAGCAATCACACCTTACTACTAATGAAAGATTTGCTAAATTCATCATTCCTCCTCTCGCTATTCTTAGAACTTTCTTTTCAAACGCTACGCTGGCACCAAGAAAACCCCAATATATTTTACTTGGTTTTCCTAACTATAACCTTAGCACTACATTTCAATTCAATCAGAATATGAGAAGTTGATTATTGACATTTATCCATAACATTTATACTTATTTTTTATCTATACCTATTCATCCCAATTTAAATTTATGATCAAAGCAAATTTAGTTGTTTGGTTAACATTAAAAGGTTGTCAACACAGAATGGAAAGTTAATGTAAGCATACAATGATGAAAAACTGCTTAAAGATAGGTAAAAATGATCACATTATCATAGAGTCCATGAAAATGTTTTACCAACAGAAACACAAGACTCGCCAAGATTATGTATTAACGGTCATTAATACAAGCATCAGTACCTGGACTAATTGAAAATAAACAATACTAAAATAAAACTGTAGAGGAGGCCGGGCACGATGGTTCATGCCTGTAATCCCAGCACTTTGGGAGGCCAAGGTGGGTGGATCACCTGATGTCAGGAGTTTGAAACCAGCCTGGCCAACATGGCAAAATCCCATCTCTACTAAAAAAAACAAAAATTAGCCAGGCACATGGTGGTGTACACCTGTAACCCCAGCTACTCAAGAGGTTGAGGCAGGAGAATTGCTTGAACCTGGGTAGCAGAGATTGCAGTGGGCTGAGATCGCACCACTGCACTCCAGCCTGGGCAACAGAGCGAAAAAAAAATGTAGAGGAGAAAAAGGAACAGAATTTTAAAATACTAAAAATGCAATTATTGTTGACTGATTTATTTATTTAAAGCACTAGAGAATATCTATTGTCAAATACAATAGACTAGATTGTGTTAACAGAATGATAAATTCAGCTTAATAGATCAGATATTTTAGTTGATTTTTAAAAAAGAAAACCTTAAGACTTTTAAAAACAAAATGTTATTAAGCCAAAATATCTCTGAAGCATGGAGAAATACACATAAAGCATGTAGCTTAGTGAATGAATGACTTAAAAATGAATGTTAAGATACAAGTTAACAAAGTCAATTACCACCTCTAATTATCAAAGTGATCCTAAAGTTATTATTCAAGATAGTTAAATTTTTTATCCTGGAATCAGCTTTGGAGACAATACTTTGGATAACTGCCATATAACTAGACCATGTTTTCGTTTTTCTTTCAAAAATAATTACCATAAAATTGGTTACAATTATACTCAAAAACATGAGAATCTAAATCAAAATACAATACTTACAGGTAACATTCTTTACAGTAAGCAGCTGAGATCAGAGGGGGAAGGCAGTTTTGTGGCTGAGTCTATGAAAACAATGTATCCTTTTCTCTATTTGCCTGGCTAACATTTCCATGCCAAATTCTTACCTGGGTATTATAGCACAGGTTTCTAATTTTTATTAGGTTTTGGAATAAAACCTATGAACCTTCTGTAGTAGAACACACATAATACTATATACACAAAATCAGGTTCATAGACATCTCTTCTTCACCTCATTGTCACCCTCAAGCTAAGGTTTTGCAACCTCAAGTCAAGAACTTACACAATATAGAAAAAAATCTACACTAGGCATAATATCGTTGAAATATCTTTAAAACTTAAGCCCTTTAAGTGCATGATGTGTAATGTAAAATTTGACTAGCGGATACAAGATAGCAGCAAAAACATCTCAAATGATTTAACTTCTTTCCTCCACAACTCTTGTACTATCATGAAGTGACAGACAGCAGGTTAAATACAGAATTAGTGTATTAACTAACACATTACTTCTTCTGTTCCTTTGTGAAGAAACCTATCTGTAATTATTTGGTGCTGAATGATAAGTAAAAATAAATAAAGCCTTATGCTTTAAAGAATATCATTCAGCAGAATTCTCCACTATGATGCCATTTTGAAAAGTTGACTTGCAGGGATCACTCTTAGTCATGTAACCCACAATCCTTGCCTGCTCTTCTGAAACAGAAGATATCCATGTTACCATTATATTTTCCTGTACTGGTAAATTCATAATTGACTAGATTCCTCATCATTTTTCTTATTTCTCTCTTTCCCATTCTTCTTTTTTATTACTAAATTTCCCTAACCAATAAAAACCTTTTTATCTGAATTGATTCCAGCAAAGAAGTATTCTCTTTAAAAGAAAGCAGAAAGAAGATAAAAATCCAGAAGGAAGGAAGAAAATTCAGAAAGAAAAAATAAAAATAAAATTCTGTATCTGTACTGATCAAAAATGAGAGAGAATCAATCCCTTCTTCCTAATATTTTTGTGTTATCTTTAGTTATTTACACTTAAAGTCTGCTGAGGGAAAAAATACTGCTTGCATTTAGAAGAAAGATAATAATTCCAAAAGTAAATGACTAACACTGACTTGCTTTTGTGTAACACTCACTATAACAAGCACAGACTTTACTTTGATTATGGGATAAGATTTTTAAGGCATAGCTTGGCTTTTATTTATAAAATGTAAGCAATAAAACAGGTTACTAGAATAAGTTACACGACAATATCCACACAACTTTCTAATTCAAACCTCATGTAGGAACCCTTTTTTTAATTTAGTCCTGCATCAGAATTATTAGTCTTTATAAAAACCATCTCCAACCTCAGTTTTTAACTTATTTGAGCATAGTTAGTGAAGGGCAAGTGAGAAAATCAGAGGGTCCAGGAGAGAGAAAGAGAGAAGAAAAATGCTAAGAGGGAAGCAGAAAAGTAGGGCGAAAAGGGAAGAGGTAAAAGAAGGGATGATGGGGGAAAGGTGGGGAGATAGAGACAGAAAGGAGGAGAAACTATGTTTAGATATTGACAGATAAGAGAAATAAATCAGTTTATAGACAAAATACATTTATGTCTCAATACAGAAATACAATGTAAGGAGAACACCACAGTGCTTTACCAAACTTAAGGTTTAGGATTTGTCTGGAAAAAAAATAGCAAGTTTTATTCTCTTTTTCAAGAGAAAAAAGACAATACTCTTAAGAAAAACACTGTGAACTAGGAGGAAAACTTTATATTGACACATTCATTTAAAATTGGTCATTTTCATACAAGTGGCCAACAAACATATGCAAAAATGTTCAACATCACTAATTATCAGAGAAATGCACATCAAAACCACAATGAGATACATCTCACAGCAGTCAGAATGGCTATTATTAAAAAGACAAAAAAAATACACATTAGCGGTAAGGCTATGGAGAAAAGACAACGCTTATACACTTTTAATGAGAATGTAAATTAGTTCAGCCACTGGGGAAAGCAGTTTGGAGATTTCTCAAAGAACTTAAAACTACCATTTGACCCACCAATCTCATTACTGGGTATATATCCAAGAGAAAATAAATGGTTCTACTGAAAAGACACATGCATATGTAGATTCACTGCAGCCCTATTCACAGTAGCAAATCAACCTAGCTGCCCACCAATGGTGAATTAAATAAAGAAAATGTGGTACATATATACCATGGAATACTGCATGTCCATAAGAAAGAATTAAATCATGTTCTTTGAAGCAACATGGATTCAGCTAGAAACCATTGTCCTAAGCGAATTAACACAGAAACAGAAAGCTAAATACTCCATGTTCTCACTTGTAAGTGGGAGCTAAACACTGGGTACTCATGGATATAAAGATGGCAACAATAGACATTGGGGACTACTAGATGGGGAAGGTTGGGAAGGGACAAGGTTGAAAAACTAATTTGGGGGTACTATGCTCCATACCTGGTGACAGAATCATTGCACCCCAAACCTTGGTGACTGAAACAGGAGCTAGGTATAGAGAGAGGTTAGAGAAGAAGAGTAGGAACAACAGGAGAAGCACCTGAAACAGTAGAAAAGTGTCCTATGTTAAGGAACATCATACTTCTTACCACTGGCAATTGGGGGAAGGGGAAAGAAGAGATCCGAAGAAGAGGGACCTATTAACTACTTAGGAAGGAAGCTACACTGAGCACAAAGAACCTAAACAAAGAATCCAGAATGCAAAAAGTATTTGCTGAATTGTGGGCATCTCTATTCACAGTTCAGGAGCTGAGAGAGGATAAAGGCTCTGGGTAAAAAGTAAAATAAAATAAGTGAGAGGAAACGACATTCTGCATACTACAACCACCAGCTTCTCTGCTTACATGAAAATCCTTCTCACCAAAGATGACTGGTTTGACAGAAAATAAACTATGAAGAATGTGGTCCCAAAACATTAATCTTGAAAGAATGTGTAACAGTGCAGCTTCCTTGACAGTATAGAAACTGTCAAAGACTGACAAAAGTAAATCCGAAAGCCTGACAAGTGAAGAAGACCAAAATAATAAAATAACATTCTGAGGAAGTGACACCAAAAAAGACCTAATAAAATAAATCCTATAAAATAATTAAATTATGCAGTCATGTTCTTCAGATCCCAGTACACAAATGTCTTCCAAAGTAATTTATTAAAGATGGTAAGATATCACAAAAATCTTCAACTTCTTATTCACCAGCTTTGCTACTTATCTACTCTCATTCATACATTCTTCCCAAACATATGTCCTGAATATCTGCTCATGCCAAGCACTAAGCCAGGCCCTGCTGATATCTACAGACCACACATATAAACAAAGGGTGGATAATCCATAATAACTCAAACATGAGTCAGTGGTAGTACTGAAATTCAGAAACTTTTAAAGCCTCAATTTAGCCAAGAAATTCAATTATCCTTCTACTACTACCTTAATTCTAATATCCAAGTGTAGTAAAATTTAACTAATTTCAGATTCAATTTTTCTTATCTGGTGAATTTGCTTATGAGTCATAAAAAGGTAAAAAATCAAATTCTTATTAAGAGAAGACTCGAAAGACCTAAAATTCCTAATAACTTGAAGCGAAGAGCTTTTCACTATACATAAAGTCACTCTTTTTTTTCAAACACTGTACTTGCATATAATATTCCATTAAAAACAAAAAAGAGATCAGCATGAGGGTTCTAAAAATAGGTTTAATGAAAAGAAATACAGCAAACCCCAAGTGCTCAGTTTCTCTTTTTCAAATGATCTGAAGATCCACAACAGGTAGCAAGCATACATTTTCTAAAGCACAAACCAGAATTTGTACTAACTGGAAGGCTCAAATATGGGAAGTCAGTCCATGTGCCCCACTACAGGCTCCATCTCTGAGTTTCAGCATTCCTTGCTTTTCTATCTAAATTTACTCACATATTTTATAATGGATGCCCAAAAGAAATAACATACTACTTTCAACTGTCAGGTCTTCCCACTATTATTAAACTTGAGGTCAAGTAATATCTTATCATCTTTGTATACCTATCCCCTAACATCATAACTGTCCCATAGCAAGAACTACAGTAATAATTTAAATAATGATGATAGTTAACATTAGGAGCTTACTACAGAAGTACCTGGCACTGCTTTATGTGCTTAGAATATATTATTTAATTTTCAAAACTCAATGAGTTACTATTATGAATCTCATTTTACAGATAAGAAAACTGAGGATCAACTTTTGTTGCTGAAGGAATGAATGGCAAGGAAAGAACATGGTCTTTGAATTCAAATAGAATCAAAGGAGTTTAAATCCTTATTACACACTATGCCACCTTGGGAAATATATTTATCTATTCTGAACTTCAGTTTCCTCATCTATAAAAAAGAAGCAATATCTACATCATTGTGTTGCTGTGAAGATTCAGTGTGATAACACCTGAAAGTACGTACCTCATTACCTGGTACAGAAGAAGCCCTCAGATGTTAGTCCTTCTTCTTCCACCCCACTGCCTCCCGCTTCCCTTTTACCACTTACCATACTACAGGAAAAGCAGACTGGAGATACTCTCACCCCCAGGAGTTCTCAAGCTTAGACTCACCTAGGGAACTTACTATATACATAGAAAAGCCCTGTCCTATTTCAAGAAGCCTGGACCATTGTGTTCTCTATTAGCTCTCCATGTGACTGTGATAGATGGCAGTGTTTGAGAAGCATTGCTCTATAAGCATTCTCTACATAGCCACTTGACCCTCTACCTCCCGTCCAGCAAGGGACTTTAATCTCCTGACGTTTGAAAAACACTTGACGAACCTTCCTTCATCCTATCAATCTAAAAGACTGATAGGATGCAGCAAGTATCAATCTATCTTTTAGTATCAATCTAGAAGATTTCTCCACGATTTCTCTGATTTCTCCATCAGCAAAGAGAAAAGTAGGTGTTAAAGTAGGATTTTATAATTTCCAGAGGATAAAATATCAATCAGTGGATTCTAGAGTGACATACACCAGCAACTGGATTGTGGGGCCTCTCTTCTTGTCCTTCTCTCCCTCCCTACAATTAACCGCTGAATTCTGCCCAAGCCTACAGCTAACTAGAACAGAAGGAAACCTGATCCACACAAGCAGCAACCAGTGGAGAAGGGGCAGAACTAGAAGACAAATTTACAGTTTTCACTCAGCTTATCAAGGCCAACCACTCGCAGAGCAACCCGATACTGACAGAAAACAATTTTTTTTTTTTTTCCTGAGGCGGGAGTCTCTGTCGCTCAGGCTGGAGTGTAGTGGCACCATCTCGCCATCTCGGCTCACTGCAAGCTCCGCCTCCCGGGTTCACACCATTCTCCTGCCTCAGCCTCTCGAGTAGCTGGGACTACAGGCGCCCGCCACCACGCCCGGCTAATTTTTTGTATTTTTAGTAGAGACGGGGTTTCACCGTGTTAGCCAGGATGGTCTCGATCTCCTGACCTCGTGATCTGCCCGCCTCCGCCTCCCAAAGTGCTGGGATTACAGGCTTGAGCCACCACGCCCGGCCACTGACAGAAATCTTTAAATGGGATAAAACTGTAACCACTCTTACAGAAAAAGGAACTGTTCAATAGAATACTGGTTTACATAAACAATAGTCTCCCAGGCAGTGATTAAACAGACTTCCAATAAACTAATATGCACAAAACAATTATGTTAACATTATGTTAATATTGATTTTAATTAACTGTTCAAATTTCAGAAGAGTTAATTGCCTTTTTATTTTGGAAAATTTGAACATTTGCAATAAATCTTTAGGAAGCCCAAACTCTCCATGAGGATTCTAATAGAGAATTGAATTGTGAGAAAGAAGTAGAATAGCAATATTGTGTGTAGTTTTCAAATTAGTTAACTATTTTGTAAATACTATTCAACTATTGAAGCAAATAGTTTTGAGAAAGTGAAAAGAATTAAAGTTAGCTTTAGATTTCTGGAGATTCATGCTATTAAAGCTCTGTTACCTAGGGCTTTACCAGTAAGAAAACACTAGAAAACTAGTGTTTCTGATATTCCCCAATACATATCTTCTACCAAGTGATTTCAAGCATAATGATCACAAATGGAAGAGTCAATATTTTCTAAAAGATTTGTATTTCTTTAGGAATCTATGAAAAATAAACACAAATTAATTGAATCAATGTTTTCTGAACTCCAACTCTGGGCTGGGGCATATACAAAATATAATCATGATGTTAACTAACATTTATTTATACCTACCACAAACACTAGACGAGGTTATAAATTCTTTGAGAAAAGAGGTGGGGCGGTTTAGAACATGTAGAAAAAGGCAAAAATAAAATAAAGTTAATTAGTTAATACAAAAACACTGTGGTGAAACAAATCTGTTCACCTTTGTTTTAAACTCCCTTTAAGCCTAGCACATAGGGACACACACAGTGCTTTTTCTGTAGAGGTATTTAGTAATTCATAATTAATGTTTCTATACAAGGGAGAAGGCATTCATGGTTGCAGGGAAGATGTGGTAGAAAAACCTGGAGGGATTGGGGAAATCTAGAGGATGTCTTCTCAACCAATGGATAAGGCAAAGCCCTGGACAAAACCATGATTATCTTTAAAGAAAAGGCAAGCAGTAGAAATGGAGCTGCGAGCTGAGATAGAGAGTGGCGAACATGATGAGCCCTGAGAGAAACGTACAGAAACGAGGCATAGTCTGGAGGTGAAAAACTTCATACAGCACAATGGGCAACACCCTCATAATTACGGACCACGAAAGTTGTGCTTTATATACAAATAATATACCAGCGTAGTCTCTCCCCACCCTCAACCATCCTCACAAACAACAAAATGTAGGCTGCTTCTAAAGGTCGCTGAAGGAATACACAATTTCCTCTTGTGTGGAGATGTAAAAAAAATGACTGCTTAAGAATACTATAGAACTTAAAATTATAATTAACTGTAAATTTAATTATTTTTTATTTCCCTGGTATAAGTGCTATAAGAACAGACAATAGGATCATACCTTCCTATGGCCAATATCTTACCCCCAGTTATGGACCAGGCAAATACATATAGGTAATAAATATTAGTTGAATGAATGAAAAGTGAATCAATCCATATGTAAAAGGTAGGAGATCAATAAATGAAGAGAAACAGGTTATGTGGAAGGTCAGACTGAGGGGATAAGAAAACCTAGAAAGTCAGACACCCCTAAAACTATTCCAATAAAAAGCTAAAGGCTAACACACTTTTACCAAAAACGTAATTTATGAAAAGCAGTGATTGACAAATTTAGGTTTAGAATTAGAAGTGTGTAATATATTCTTTGTAATATCTATATTTCCACTTATCACTAATTTCAAAGTTTTTGCTTTTCTTTAGCATAGAAAAATATCTGTCTTTATATGCACTCCAATTATTTAAGACACTCATAAATTTCCAAGAGCACAAGTAAAGAACATGAAAAAACAGGTTAATGGCATTCATTGGTATATAATCATCCACATCTATCTAGGTACTGGGTTTTTATCCCTAAAATCTCCTAAAAAATATGAGTTCATAAAAAACAAAGATAGAAAAAAAAAAGTCATTCAGATTAAAAGAGGGAAAAAAACCTTTGCCCAGTGTGAGGCTTGATTACCTTAATTATTTTGACTTTGAAAGAAACCTTAATACAGAATTGAACTTTGTCCAGTCTTTCATCTACACATTTAAAAAAAAAAAAATGACACTGTGTCATTCATAAGTCTTGTCTAATTATCTTAATTTCTTGAGAAATGTTTCATTTGGTAACTTTTCCAGCAAAATTGCAATTTAAACATGCAGTTCAAAAATCATAAGTCTCTTACTCACTTTAATGTGAAGCAAGATTAATGGAAGATGCTCATTCCACAATGGCCTGAGCAGAAACTTGACATTTCAAAGTGTGTGTATGAATCAAAATACAATTCCGCGATTCAATTAAAGAAAATAGTCAGAAATGTCTTTACAATGAAATAAACACACTAGACCTTCTTGCATAGGTTTTTTTTTTTCCTCCAAGCAAGTGGTCATCAAATAGGAATTCCACACATATCAGAAGATTTGTAACCATTTCCACATTAAACAGAATTATCACATTGTGATAAAATGCTGACTCCACTGAAGGATCCTGCTGGTCAGTGATTTCATCATTTTATCAAGCATGTGAAGGCTATTATCTTCAAGCTGAATGTTGCTACAAGGTGGTTACACAAACACTGTTTGCTTAAAGACAGTGTTATCTGGAGAAAGAAGTCTCTTTTCCAAAGTAAGGTAAGGCATTTCCCAAGATTTCTCACTAAACAGTCCAGGCTTCTGACAAACCCTCTATAAAAGTGTAGAAAAAAGTACCCTTTCAAGGAAAACTACAGATTAATACACTCATAGGTGGGAACTGAACAATGAGATCACTTGGACTCGGGAAGGGGAACATCACACACCGGGGCCTATCATGGGGAGGGGGGAGGGGGGACGGATTGCACTGGGAGTTATACCTGATGTAAATGACGAGTTGATGGGTGCTGACGAGTTGATGGGTGCAGCACAGCAACATGGCACAAGTATACATATGTAACAAACCTGCACGTTATGCACATGTACCCTAGAACTTAAAAGTATAATAATAAATAAATAAATAAATAAATAAATAAAAATAAAAATAAAACAACGTACACAGCCAACATCACATGGCGATGCTATTAAATTCGTTTTGGTTATTAGTTTAAGCTTCCTACTAATCAAATTTTCTAGGATAATCACCATCAATAGATGAGTTCAATTTTAGAAAAAAAGAATGATGAAAGACATGAAAAGTTTTCTTAATTTATTATACAAAGCAAGATTAGTCTGCCAGAGATACTGCCCTATTATACTTCTTTTGTGTGTGTGTATGCGTATACACCCACACTCTAAAATTTTAAATCAATCTATGCTCTTTTCATAATTCTTACTACATAGACATAAGTATCTCTTTTAAGCCACAAATGAATAGAAAGTGATCCTTTATAATCAGAATCTCAGATAATATTTATTCATAATGATGGAGTATTTGATTATAGGAAAAATTTATATTTTATAGAAAATATTAATATTTTATAGAAGTTTATCAAGCCTATGGGAATTTTTAATGATTAATTCAAAATTCATCAGGAACTTAACAGACAGCACCAAAGATGCAAGTACTAAAAATAGTAGCAAATTTAACAAAATGCTATTGATATCAAATTTTTTAAAACAATCAATTTGGTGACATACTAATTTCTTATTTAGCAAAATAGTAAGTGTGGTGGCAGCATCATGCTTGACAACACATAGCTGAGGCATCTAGGCACTCTGCTAACAAGCCAGACACGCTAGCTCCTTCATTTACACGAGGACACAAATGAGCAGGAAACGATGGTACAACACAAAAAGAAAATAACTTGGAATCTCAGGCAGTTGCCCAGGTGATGGTAAAGCGTCAAGCTGAAAAACCTGTGGTCGCTAAGCAGCAGCAAAGACAATAAAGAGATTCCTATCCAGCTTCACAGCAGCTGCAGTAAGTTCAGACTGGTGGAATCACAGCACACCCTGGTGACAAAAACGAGTTACCTCTGGCTGGCCTGATAACTACTGAAGCACCAAGGCCACCACCGAACACTTCTTCAAATCTTCCTGGGAAAAACTAAAAACACGGTGAATAAACTTGCACTATTAAGAAAAAAAGGGAAACTAAAAGAGATTTTATATAATATAAATGCTAATACTATTTTCAAAGCATCTGGCTTAGTGGCTTACCAGCAATGTGACCTTGGGCAAGTTTTTAGATTGTCTGCGCCTCAGTTTCACACTGGGAGTATTTTTTAAGTCCTCACCTTACAGGATACCATACAGATAAAAAAAAGACAATATTTGAAACATGCTTAGAACAGGACCTGGCACGCAGAAAACCCCGTATGTATTCATTCATGAATAAATATGAATTCAATGTAGACATATAATTTTTAAGCTGAAAAGGAAAAATAATATTAAAAGTTACAATGTACTGAGTGCTAGCTATGTGCTCTCATCTGTACTATTTACATACATTTTACATAGATGATGCCCTTTAATCTTTTTTTTTTTTTTTTCCTGAGATGGAGTTTCGCTATTGTTGCCCAGGCTGGAGTGCAATGGCTCAATCTTGGCTCACTGCAACCTCCGCCTCCCAGGTTCAAGCAATTCTCCTGCCTCAGCCTCCCAAGTAGCTGGGATTACAGGCATGCGCCACTACACCCAGCTAATTTTGTATTTTTTGTAGAGATGGGGTTTCACCATGTTGGACAGGCCGGTCTCGAACTCCTGACCTCAGATGATCCACCCACCTCAGCCTCCCAAAGTGCTGGGATTACAGGCGTGAGCCACCACGCCCAACCGCCCTTTAATCTTTATAACAAATATGCATCATAGGTGTTACCTCCTTTTATAGATGAAGAAAGGCAAATGTTAAGACCAAAACAAAACTAGCAAGTGGCAGAGCTAAGACTCAAACACAGATATTTCTGACTCCAAAACCTATACTTTTAACTGTACTGCACCATAGAGAAAACTGGTTTTACTCATCTGTTCCTATTTTATGGATGAGGAAACCGACATGTCTTAGATAAGGCCCCACAGGTAGCTAATGGATAAAAGAGGAATAAAGGTGTCTTGTCCTATTACAAGTAGATACCTCTCTGTTCCAAATAACTAAATAGGTGTAAAATTCCATTGCCACTGGGAATAGTCTTTTGAATCACTCAGGATTATAATTAGTCTAAGGATATCTGCCCTACCCAACACAACACACTGAAGCATATGCTACAGTAAATTAGAGAACAGAAGAGATTTTTCACTTTAGGTAGTGGAAGGCAGGAAGGTCAGGTATCCTGAATGACTCTCTAATATGATCAACTTCATCATAGTAACTGCCAAGTGTAATGCCAAAATGTGGTAAATTTCAACTTTGTTTTTTCCAACATAGAAGGAAAAACCCATATGGAGGGCGATACTACTGATAATCATTTCGAAAATAAAGAGCTGTCTGGCAGGTGCATTTTCCCTGAGTATGCCCAGGCTTGACAATGAAAGAAAAACCAGCCAGCTCCCACCCACAGGTGTTGGTTTGAAGTCATTTGGCAGCAGCTGGAGCTGAGGTACATACAAGCTCTATCCTACCACCCTCTGAAGCAAAAAAAGAAAGTTGATACTTTAAAACATTAAGACTAAAAAGATAGGGGTATATGTATATTAAAAATACAAGGTTCATTTGCAAGATGAGTAACAATTACAGGCAGAGCTCTCACTCTATATAAATATTAACCCCTTTCTAGTTGTATGAATCAAGCCAAATCAAATGCTACGCTTAGCATCAAGATAAGAATACTGGTTTGGGAACTTTCTTACAACTATATCTTCAGGCATTTGTTTATAGAACTAATAATAGAAAAAACTACCTCTTTATATTAAAAAGTTTATCATTTACATGTTTTTATAGTGTAATGAAAACAGTGATCATTCCTTAAAAACCGTAAATGCAAATTCATATTCTGAACAGATACTCTGCAAGAAAGCCAGAGTTTACTTAGAAAAGGTCAAAATTCTAGTAAATGAAAAACCACTTTGCATGAATCATGTCACAGTATTCGTATTTCATTAAATCCCACCAAATTTAATATTTTATCAACTATAGGCATCTTCCTTACTACAGGTTGAGTGCCCCTTATCCAAAATGCTTGAGACAGAAGTGTTTTGAATTTTGAATTTTTTCATATTTTTGGCATATTCGTATATATATAATGAGATATCTTGGAGATGGGACCCAAGTTTAAACACTTAATGCGTTTATTTTTTCATGTATATACCTTATAAACAAAGCCTGAAGACAATTTTATTTTTCCTTTGAAGATGCTTTGTGTTGTGTGCCTACATTTTGACCGCGACCCTTCAAATAAAATCAGATGTGAAATTTTCTACTTATGGTGTCACGTTGGTGCTCAAAAACCTTCAGATTTGGGAGCATTTCAGATTTGGGATTTTTGGATTGGAGATATTCAACCTGTAACTCAAGACCTTCTTTTTAATATGTTGTACATATGAAATCGCATACTCTAAAACTATTACAAAATAATCTATTTACTACTTCACAGATTTGATTAAATATTGTCCTTTATATTCCCTGTTTATCTCAAAATAATAGAGCCTCAAACTTTATAGGAGTATTGAAATTATACCAATATTGCAAAAAATACAAATCAATAATGTCATCTTAGAGCTTAAAAATTGTTTATGATTTTTATTTCTACATAAAATATATAAGTATGGGGAAATTTCCTCATCCATAAAATAGGAACAGATGAGTAAAACCAGTTTTCTCTATGGTGCAGTACGGTTAAAAGCATAGGTTTTGGAGTCAGAAATATCTGTGTTTGAGTCTTAGCTCTGCCACTTGCTAGTTTTGTTTTGGTCTTAACATTTGCCTTTCTTCATCTATAAAAGGAGATAACACCTGTGATGCATATTTGTTATAAAGATTAAAGGGCAGCTGGGCGTGGTGGCTCACGCCTGTGATCCCAGCACTTTGGGAGGCTGAGGCGGGTGAATCATCTGAGGTCAGGAGTTCGAGACTATATATAATGCCAAACTCAAAAATATTCTAAATGATAAACAGGTAACATAATGTTTATATTATTTTGCTGTGTTTATCATAAGTGACTTCTCAGAATCACTGGGCACATCAGATATTTTCTTTTTGTTTTTAATGGAAAAAGTATTTTCTTCCTTTCTTTGTAGAGAAAACAATGAAATTATCCAGGAAAATTTATTTCTTATTACTCTTCTAAAATATAATCTTTCTTTATGTTTTCCTTCAGAACAGAAAAATTTTTATAGCTTTATTGAAGTATAATTGACAAATAAAAATTATACATATTTAAGGTATACAAAATGTTTAGATATATGTATCTAATGATACATATATGTATCTAATGATTTCCACAATCAAGCTAATTAGCACATCCCTAATCTCACATTGTTATAGTTACCGTGTGTGTGTGTGTGGGTACATGTGTGTGTGTGTGTTCGGAAAACTTAAGATCTGTTCTCTTAGCAAATTTCAAGTACATTCTTATTAACTATAGTGACCATATGATACATTAGGTCTCCAAAATTTATTTACAACTTAAAGCTTCTATGATTTGACCAACAGCTTCCCATTTTCCCTCCACTCAGCCACTGGCAACCACTATTCCATGCTGTGCATACAAAATCGCATGCTCTAAAATTTCTATGAGATCAACTATTTTAGATTCTACATATAAATGAGATCCTGCAGTATTTGTTCTTATGTGCCTGAATTACTTAACATAATGTATTTCACAATTGTCACAAATGACAGAAATTTCCTTCTTTTTAAAGGCTGAATGATATTCCACTGTATATAAATAGCATATTTTCTGTATGCACTCATCCATCAATGGACATTTCAGTAGTTTCCATATCTTGGCTATTGTTAATAATGCTGCAATAAACCTGGAAGTACAAATATATTTTCAATGTGCTGATTTCATCTCCATCAGATGAGACCCCAGAAATGGGACTGCTGGATCATATGGGAGTTCTATTTTTAATTTCTCAAGGAACCTCCATACTGTTTTCTTTCCATAATGGCTGTAGCAAATTACATTCCCAACAACAATGTATAAGGTTCCCTCTTCTCCACATCATCACCAACACTTGTTTTCTTTTGTCTCTTCTTTATAACAGCCATTCTAACATGTATGCAGTGATGTCTCACTGTGGCTTTGATTTGCATTTCCCTGATGACTGAGCACCTTGTAATATACCTATTGGCCATCTGTATGCATCCTTTGGAAAATTTTCTATTCAGGTCCTTTGCCCATCTTTGGTGTTTGTTTTTGTTTTTACTGAGTTGTATAAGTTTCCTATTTTTTATATTAATTCCTTATCAGATGCATGATTTTTAAATATATCTCCAATCCATAGGTTGCCTTTTCACTTTGGTATTTCCTTGCTTAGCAGAAACCTATTGGTTTAGTGTAGTCCCACTTGTTTATTCTTACTTTTATTGTCTGTGCTTTTGGTGTCATATCCTAAAAATCACTGCCAAAACTAATGTCATGGAGATTTTTCCCTATGTTATCTTCAAGGATTTTTACAGTTTCAGGTCATACACTTGAATATTTAATCCATTTTGAGTTTATTGTTGTATATGATGTAGGATAAGAAGATGATTTCTCTTATTTTCATGGTGGATATAAAGTTTTCACAACATCATTTTTGGAAAAAACTATCATTTTTTCATTGTGTATTCAGGGTGCCTTTGTCAAACATTAGTTAATCACCTCTAGACCTGCCTTACAAGAAATGCTAAAGGGAGTTCTTCAAGCTGAAACAAAAGGATGCTAGTTAGTAACATGAAAACATATCAAAGTATAAAACTCACTGGATGAAGACCTTTAAAATGCTGCACTTCCATTTAGTGAATAGTAAATATATTTCCTTATAAGTCCTTATGACTTTCTTAATAACATTTTCTTTTCTCTAGCTTACTCTGTTACAGGAATAGAGTATGTAATACATATAATCTACAAAACATGGGTTAATCAACTGTTTATCTTATCAATACGGCTGGAGGTCATCCGTAGGCTATTAGTAGTTAAATTTTCAAAGAGCCAAAAGTTATACAGACATTTTCAACTGTGTAGAAGGTCTGTACCCCTAACTCTTGCATTGCTTAAGAGTCAACTATATATTCCTTTTTTGTACTAAGCCTTTGAAATCCAGTGTATATGTTACACTTAAAGCACATCTCAATTCATAATAGCTATGCTTCAAGTGCTCAATAGGCGTATGTGGCTAGTGATTACCAGTGGGCACCAAAAGGTCTGGCTATTAAGTGCTATGTTTTGGGGGCAGAGAATTATTATGATTTGGAATGAATTCTGGGGGCAGATGGAATTTGAGTTGGGTCCTGAAAGAATGCTAAGGTTTACAAAAATGGGGACAGCATTTCTGGTATAAATAGTGTAAGGGAAGAGAATAGATTTGCTGGGGTAGACATTTGTTTTTAAAATTAATTATGTGCCTAAGTACATAGCAAACACTGTGAAACTCAGCATACAATACACACAACCCTTACATCAATGGTTCTAAAACTTGAGCATCAGAATCACCTGAAAGGCAAAACACAATTTACTGGGACCCACCCTGAGTTTCTGAAGCAGTGGGTCTGAATTCCATTTCTAACATCTAGGTGGTGCTTATGCTACTGGTCCAGGGACCATACTTGGAGAACCATTGCCTTACATTAACACTTCCTAGCAGATATTAGCTCCATTTTATAGGTAAGAAAGTGAGGCTAAGAAAAACTAAATAATTTAACAGAGATTGTATAGATAATATGTAGCAAGAATGTGATTCAAGTGCAAGTCTGGAATTTACATCTAGGTCTGCCTCGGCTTCCCAAAGTGCTAGGATTACAGGCGCGAACCACCGCCCCCGGCCAACTCCAGCTTTTTATTCCCCTATGAATTATTATGAAACGTTTACATTTTTTGTGCTTATATTTAAGTCTATGATCCATTTTGAGTTTATTTTTACATAAAATAACACTTGGAAATTGAAATTTCTGACTGCTGCTATTATATAGAAATGGGATTGACTTTTGTATCCTGAGACCTTGCTAAGCTCACTTATTTGTTCTAGCAGCATTTTTGTATAATCCTTAGAATTTTCTACATAGATGATCATGTCTTCTGTAGATAAAGACTATTTCACTTATGTCTTTCCATTCTGCCTTTTATTTTTCTTCCTTTCTTACATTGGCTAGGACCAGCATAATGTTGAACTGAAATGGTGAGCATAGACATTCTTACCTTGTTTCCAATCTAAGGGAGAAAGCATTCAGTTTTTCATCAAGTATAATGTTAAGTGAAAGTTTTTCAGAGATATCCCTAGTATTAGAAGGAAGTTCTCTTCTAATTTGCATTTATAAAGAGAATGACACAAATTCACATCAATGGTAGGGAATCTTAAGTTCCCTTCTAATACTAGATTTCTGAGTTTTTATCATGAGCAGATAGTGAATTTTGTCAACCAGTTTTCCTATATTTATTGAAAGGAATATATGGTTTTTCTTTTTTTAGAGAGAGAGTTTTGCTCTGTCACTCAAGCTGGAGTGTAGTGGTGCAATCATAGCTCATTGCAACCTTGAACTCCTGGGCTCAAGTGATCTTCCCACCTCAGCCTCCCCAGTAGCTGAGACTACAGGTGCATGTTCCACTATGCCCAGCTAATTTATTAAAAAAAAAAAATCGTTGAGATAGGGTCTCCCTATGTTGCCCAGGCTGGTCTCGAATTCCTGGCCTCAAGTGATTCTCCTACCTGAACCTCCCAAAGCACTGTGACATAGCACCTGGCTGGTTTTTAATTTTAAGCCTGATAATATGACTAATGACACTGATTTTTGAATTTTAATCAGTCTTCAATTCTTGGGACATTCTCTAGTAGATCATGATTTATGATCACTGTTATATATTTCTGTATTTCATATACTCAAATTTTGGAAAGAATGTGCATATCTATGTC
Organism: Macaca mulatta; assembly: GCF_049350105.2. Classification (NCBI taxonomy): domain Eukaryota; kingdom Metazoa; phylum Chordata; class Mammalia; order Primates; family Cercopithecidae; genus Macaca; species Macaca mulatta. Next base: position 69,893,895 of record NC_133415.1, read on the forward strand.
CATGACAGATATTGGTACGGAGATTTTTTTAAATACCTTTGGTATCAGGTTGGAGAAGAATTCATGATGATGCTTATAGATTATCTAAATTACAAATCTAACCGCTATGTTTCTTGATACAGAAAGAATGAAGATCTTTCATAAATAATACCAATTACACAGTAAATGGGAATTTATATCATATATTAATTTTTCAAAAGTTATATGAAACCCTGAAATAATTAAACATAATCGCTTTTTTAAAATCCCCCATATTAAATTGTTTAACTTTGTTGCCATTACCAAGAATTTTGCGTTTCTTAAATATTTAATGGAAATAGTTTCATGGCTATAAGTTATAAAGTGATTTCTCTCCTTTTGCAGCATGAAGATAATTTGAAAATCTCTATTCATTGATATGAATTTGTATCATTCTTTTTTCTTTTTTTTTTTTTTTTTTTTGGACATGGAATCTCGCTCTGTCATCAGGCTGGAGTGCAGCAGCGCGATCTCGGCTCACTGCAACTTCTGACTTCCTGGTTCAAGTGATTCTGCGGCCTCCGCCTCCTGAGTAACTGGGATTACATGCCTGTGCCACCACGTCCATCTAATTTTTGTATTTTTAGTAGAGACAGGATTTCACCATGTTGGCCAGGATGGTCTCGATCTCCTGACCTCATGATTCGCCCGCCTCGGCCTCCCAAAGTGCTGGGATTACAGATGTGAGCCACTGCGCCCAGCCGTATCATTCTCTTTACAAATGAAAAAGAGGTTAATGTTGACCAGACTCTAGTTAAATAAAACAATATATTAGACTCCTGTAGGGTAGTGAAGATAAACCAATGCTTCTAAAACAACATATCTCTCAGTGAAATAATAAGATCAAAGTGGTTAGGGGAATCATAACCTTTTTAGCAATTTCCAAATTGTGCTGTAGGTATAAAGTCAGTTTTCAGAGTGCTAGAGTCAGAAAAGTTCATATTAACATGTAAGATCCTGTCAGGAAGCAGACCATGGCCTGATATAAAACCAGCGGCCAAGTATTATTGAGATAAGATCATAAATAAGTTGTAAGTTCACAAAACTTCATAGTAAATGGTGGTTTCTCTGGGAAGCAGACCCCTAGACCAAGATTAGCAGGAGGTATATTAAGGAGTACCTTTGGGATCAAATCTATGAAAAGGGAGGGGAATGAAACAGTTTTGGACAGAGGAAAAAGTTAAACTGTGATCCAAATCTACCAACAGTCTTGGCTGACCCTGCAGGGAACTCTGGAGCCAGAATGGCCCTTCAGAGTTGTCTCTAGCTGGGCCAAAATAGATAGGACTGTATATTTCCACAGCAATCAGTCATTGACTGTGGGCCATCCTGGGAAGGAGGGTTACCTTAGTCAAGTTGGCTCCCTGCAGCTGGGAAAGTCCCTGAAGGGGCTGACAGCTATGGGGTGTCTGCCCATTGTATTCCCAGAAGTTGGAGCAACATGCTTTCATAGAAGGGATAGCTGAGTAGCACCACAGCATGCAAAATAGAGATATAAGAAAGAAAGACCTTAAACCATGCCAAAAGCTTTACTTAAATATGTGCTTATCAAGGTATACATAAGTTGTTCCGTCACTTTATTCTCATCTTTGTACAAATGTCACTCATTCAGGACTTTTCCTAACCAACCTATCTGAAATGGCACCCCTTTACTGTGTTTTATTTTTTCATTATGCTTATCACTATCTGACATTTTAATATACATTTATTTGTTTATTGGGCATTATCTGTCACTCCCATTGGAATATAAGTCACAGGAGATGAGCACCTTTACCTGGTTTACCTCTGTATCCTGCTGTCTAGAACAATGTGGGAAAAATAACATGTATAAATAATCAGAGTTAACTTAATATTTGTATTGGAAATGATCATGATTTGTCGTCATTGATAACTCATTATACTGTGGTTGAAATCAGTATCAAAGATTGTAAATTAGCCTAGGTTCCTGATGAGAAATGCAAAATGTACAACTAAGAACTTTAAGGTAGGTCATTGTGATGGTTAATTTTATGTATCAACTTGACTGGGCCACAGGTGCCCAGACATTTGGGCAAACATTATTCAGGGTAATGGGATGGGCCTCATCCAATCAACTGATGTTTTCAATGAAACAAAAAGACTAACAACCATCCTCAGTTTGCCAACTGCAGATCTTGTAACTAGTCAGCCTCCATAATCATGTGATCATGTAAGCCAATTGCATACACACACACACACACACACACACACACACACACACACACACATATATTACGTTTCTCTGGAGAACCCTAATACAATCATTTTACTTAAATTTCTGGCCAGGTGCAGTGGCTCATGCCTATAATCCCAACACTTTGGGAGACCAAGGCAGGAGGATCACTTGAGCCGGGAGTTCAAGACCAGCCTGGGCAACAAAGCAAGACCGCAACTCTACAAATAAAAATAAAAATAATTAGCCACGCAGAGCGGCATGTGTTTGTAGTCCCAGCTACTCAGGAGGCTGAGAAAAGATCACTTGAGCCTGGGGGGGTTCAAGGCTGAAGTGAGCTATGATTAAGCCACTCCACTCCAGCCTAGGTGCCAGAGTAAAACCCTGTCCCTAACAAAAAGAAAGAAAAATAAACAGATTTCTAACTATGAAAGTAAAATACAAATAGAACCCTAAGTAAATAGTATGTATTTTGTTATTCCCTGCAAATAACATTAACCATGAGTTGAAATTTATCTTTCAAATGTGTTGCTGTTTATATGTATATCTGAGAAACAAAGGGTCTTGTAAAGTGCTCTCTTAAGAAAATCCAAAGATCTAAAGAAAGAAGTATAAAGTCTCCTATATATATTCCAGTCAGCTAAATATATTTCAGTATTTACTTAAAATTCAAAGGCTGTCAATAAAGTCAAAAGGGTCAGGCATGGTGGCTCATGCCTGTATTCCCAGTGTTTTGGGAGGCCAAAGCAGGAGGACTGCTTGAGCCCAGTAGTTCAAGACCAACCTAGACAACATAGCAAGACCCTCTCTCAACAACAAAGGTAAATTTTAATTAACCAGGTGTGGTGGCACACACCTGTAGTCCTAGCTACTCTGGAGGCTGCGGTGGGAGAATCTCTTAAGCCCCAGAGTTCAAGGCTGCAGTAAGCTATACGGTGCCATTGTATTCCAGCCTGAGTGACAAGAGTAAGACCCTATCTCTGAAAAAATTTTTTTAATTTAAAAAGTCAAAGGACATGAAGCACACCGTTATCCAAATGTATTACCCAAATATCTTCAAATGCTAAAAAGTCATTTTTGGATTAAAGGTCTCTTGGGAGTCTACATGCCTACACTCCCCTTCCATTAGTGTGAATAATCAAAAACTAACTGGATTTCAAGTGGTACATTTAAATTGACATCTTCTGATGTTATTTCATCCAAATTATTTTGAGAGAAAGAAATGTTGCAGACAATTGTACCACTTCTTGTAAAGCTGCATTTAAATGACTCCTCATAAGCAAATGCCTATTTGACTTACATGAAAATACACACAAACTAATCTAGCTTACTTTGAATAAATGTAGATGGTTCTGCTATTTGACTGACTGTTAATATATAAAGGCTATAAACTATGTTTGTTTTAAATAAGAGAAATAAAAACATTTCATTTGAAACAAGTTTCCACTTGGATTTTAAAAGCCAAACAGTTGTTTTCTCAAGCCAAACTTCAGAAAACAATTCTTTATCCCCTGCTCAAGTGAAGAGTATACATTTTAAAGAAGTCATTATCCAATATGAAAACACTTTTTAAAAACTCTTCCATAACCTGAGCAACATAGCCCAGGCAACTCTGTCTCTACTAAAATTTTTTTTTTTAATTAGCCAGGTGTGGTGGCACGTTCCAGTAGTTCCAACTATTCAAGAGGGAGAGGCAGGAAGAGCACTGGAACTCAAAAGTTCAAGTCTGCAGTAAGCTATGATTGAGCCACTTCACTCCAGCTTGGGCAACAGAGCAAGACCTTGTCTCCAAAAAAAAAATTAAAAAAACACACACAATTATTTCAAAGTTTCTATATTTACAGATCTTGAAGATAAAATTTAACAAAACTTGTCCTTGAAATGAAATTCATCATTAGGAAGATTCTACTAATCTAAAATGTTCATAATTTATCTCCAAAAAATGACAAATTTATCCTAATTTGCTCTTATTTGAAAGGAGTGTCTTCTATTTAGCACCAAAAAATCCCAAATGTGAAGCCTTTTTTCCCCAAAAATACTGATCAACAAACCCTGCTTATGTGTTAATTATGAACTGCTAATACAGTGCTGTTTCTCTTCAGGCCATTAAAATAGTGGGAATATGCTGCTATAACGAATTTTCCTATGCTAACGGCAGATATTTTCTTTTTATTTTCTGAGACGGAGTCTTACTCTGTTGCTGAGGCTGGAGTGCAATGGCATGATCTCGGCTCACTGCAACCTCCACCTCCTGGGTTCAAGCAATTCTCTGCCTCAGTCTCCCAAGTAGCTGGGATTACAGGCACCTGCCACCACCCGGGCTAATTTTTGTATTTTTAGTAGAGACGGGGTTTCACCATCTTGGCCAGGCTTGTCTTGAACTCCTGACCTCAGGTGATTCACCCGTCTTGGCCTCCCAAAGTGCTGGGATTACAGGCGTGAGCCACCGCACGCAACCTAGATATTTTCTTAGTTTAAGAACAAAAAATGTCCAACATTTTTCCTACTATTCTTGCCACACATATTTTTTATCAATTTTCTCCTCTGCTAATCAGAGCCATTCATAAAAACTTAAGAAAATCTACCTCTTGGTAGATTTGGATGACCCACTGTAACCGAGTCCCCATGGTAAGATTCTTATAGACACAATGACATTGTCTTTCTCAGTTTGGTATATTTTATGAACACCGAATTATAGGCATACCTCAGAGATACTGCAGGTTCACTTCCAGACCACTTTTATAAAACAAATATTGCAATAAAGCGAGTCACACAAATTTTCTGGTTTCCCAGTGCATATAAAATTAGGTTTACACTAAATTGTAGTCTATTAAGTGTGCAATGACATTATGTCTAAAAACACAATGCACATAACTTAATTTTAAAAATACTTCATTGCCAAAACATGCTAACAATCATCTAGGTCCTCAGCAAGTCATAATTTTTGGGGGGATAGAAGATCTTGGCTTGATATTGACGGCTACTGACCGATCAAGATAGTGGCTGCTAAAGGTTTGGTTTGCTGTGGTAATCTCTTAAATAAGGCAATGAAATTTAAAACATCAATTCACTTCTTTTCATGAAAGATTTCTCCACAATATGTCATGCTATTTAATAGCATTTTACTCAGAGTAGAACTTCTTTCAAATTTGCAGTCAATCCTCTCAAACCCTGCTCTGCTTTATCAACTAAGTTTATGTAATATTCCAAATCCTATGTTGTCATTTCAACAATATTCACAGCATCTTCACCAGGACTAGATTCCATCTCAAGAAACTACTTTCTTTACTCATCCATAAGAAGCAACACCTCATCAGTTCAAGTTTTATTGCAAGATTGAAATAATTCAGTTCATCTTCAGACTTTCACTTCTAATTCTAATACTCTTGCTATTTCCATGATATCTGCTATGACTTCCTCCACTGAAGCCTTGAACTTGAATGGACCTCAAAGTCATCCACAAGGGTTAGAATCAACTTCTTCCAGATTTCTGTTCATGTTAATATTGTGACCTCCTTCCATGAATTACAAATGTTCTTAATGGCATCTAGAATGGTTACTCCTTTCTCTAGAAGCTTTCCAATTACTTTGTCCATATCCATCAAAGGAAACACTATCTATGGCAATTATAGCCTTATAAAATATATTTCTTAGATAATAAAACTTAAAAGTTGAAATTATTCCTTGGTGCATGGGCTGAAGAATAGATGTTATGTTAACATGACTGCTCTTTGTACATCTTCATTACAATTGTTGGGTAACTAGGTGCATTGTCAATGAAAAGTAATATTTTGAAAGGAATCTTTTTTTCTGAGCAGTAGGTCTCAAAAATGGGTTTAAATATTCAGTAAGCCATGCCACAAACTCATATGCTGTCATCCAGGTGTTGTGATTCTGCTTATAGAGCACAGGCAGAGTAGATTCAGCGTTAATATTAAGGGCCCTAGGATTTTGTAAATGTTGAATGAGCACTGGCTTCAACTTAAAGTCACCAGCTGCATTAATCCCTACCAAGAGTGTCATTCTGTCCTTTGACACTTTGAGCCAAGCATCAACTTCGTCTCTCTAGCTATTAAAGTCTTAAATGGTATCATCTTCTAGTAAAAGGCTGTTTCATGTATACTGTGAAAATCTGTTGTTTATTGTAACCACCTTCATCAATTATCTTAGCTAGTCTTCTGGATAACTTGCTTCAGCTTCTACATCAGCACTTGCAGCTTCACCTTGCACTTTTATGTTACGGACATAGCTTCTTTTCTTAAACCTCATAAACCAAACTCTGGTAGCCTCAAACTTTCCTGTTTTTTGTTTGTTTGTTTGTTTGTTTGTTTTTGGTACAAGTGGCAAATATATTCCTTTTTATAAGGTTTTCTCCAATGTATTTCAATAATGAAAGCATTTTGTTTTATTTTATTCCACTGTTGTTCATAGTTTGAACCCTACACACTCCCTTCCCTTTCATCTCAAAGGGAGCTCATTTGTATGCAGCCACACACTCATCATAGTATAAATATGAGGTGGGATCTGCTCCCAGAATCTTCTTAGGATTTGTTTCCTTGTTGGGCTCTCCAGGGAAAGCATCAAAAGTAATTCTGTCTCTATTAGGAGGGGCCAAGATTTCAATTTTCTCTGGTGAGCAAGCACACATGACCACTGCTTGAGATAATACTCCGCTCATCTTTGTAGGTTTCAGGTTACAGAGTAAAATCACCATCTGATTTTGCATCTGTTCAAGAGGAACATGATTCTCCAGACCACTGACAATTGTTCTTGGGATATTTCCCCAACAACTACATCTCCTACATACAAAGAATCTGCATCAGGATATTTTCTGATAGTTTTGATGCAACCAATTCAAAGATCTAGATGGGAAACATTTATTGGCTTAGAGTTGGTGCTTCCTGCTATTGGTGCTTCCTATTTTTTCTCCTTCTCTCCTTTCTTTTCAATTTTCTCTTTTGCTTTCTTTTCTTCTCCTGCTCCTCTTTTTATCTGTTCTTTGATACCAGAAGATATGGTTGTTACTGGTGTAGATTGTATCACATTTTCAGAAACCACATAATTAGCGTGCAGCGGAGTACCAGATGGAAATGGTATTTGCTTCATTCTGTTTTGAATTTCTGCCTGAATTAGCTCTTGTTTCCATTCAATTTCCTCCTTCACTTTGGCAGGTCCTACTCAAAGTTTCTTCTCTTCCCTCAAATTTGCCTACAAAATGGCTTTTTCCTTAAGTAGAGCAACTTGCTGCTTAAAATATTCAATGATTTGATCCACCTCTGCATCCTTCTGCTCCAGCCTCTTCAGAACAGCATAATTATTTGCCATTTTTGCCAAGAGACAACAGAAAATCATGAAGCAGTGGACAGGGGTTCTGAGGCAGCCTCAGCAAGAAGCAGGTAGGGACAGCTACCTGCATACCATGGCCCAAACTTTTTTTATGGTTTCCTCACCTCTCTTGGCCTTCACAGTATTGAAGAGAGTTAGGGCCTTACAATGAGGCTATGGCATAAGGGAACATTGTGGCTGATTTTATCATCTATCCAGACCAATAAAATGTTCTCTTTATCAGCAACAAGGCTGTTTCACTTCCTTATTATTCATGTGTTCTCTGGAGTAGCACTTTTCATTTCCTCAGGAACTTTTCATTTGCATTCATAATTCTGCCAACTGGCGCAAGAGGCCTCATTTTCGGCCTCTTGCCTTTTAACATGTCTTCCTCACTATGTTTAATCATTTCCAGCTTTTGATTGAAAGTGAGAGACATGTGACTCTTCCTTTCACTTGAACACTTAGAGGCCACTGCCGGGTTATTAATTGGCCTAATTTCAATACCGTTGTGTCTCAGAGAATAAGCAGGCCGGAGGACAGGGAAAGAGATGGGGGATCAGCCAGTTGATGGAGCAGTCAGAACACACACATTTACAGATTAAGTTCACTGTCTTCTCTGGGTGCGGTTGGTGGTACCCCAAAACAGTTACAATGGTAACATCAAAGACCACTTGTCCCAGGTCACCATAACAGATATAATAATAATGAAAAAGAAATATACACAACTATTATGTGCCCATAATAATTAAAAATTTTAAAAATTTTTAGTGAAAACTTTTAAATATTACAATTACCAAAATTTGACATGAAGACACAAAGTGCCTACGCCATTGGAAAACACAGTGCCAACAGATGTGCTCAGCACGGAGTTACCACAAACCATCAATTTGTTTTAAAAAATTAACAAACACACACCCACAATATGGAACACAGTAAAGCAAAGCACAATAAATGAGGTATGCCTACATGTACCCCCAAAATTCATATGTTGAATCCCTAACCCCCATTACCTTAGAATGTGTTTATATTTGTATAGGGCTTTTAAAGATGTAATTAAGTTAAAATGACGCCGTTAGGGTGGGCCCTGATCCAATTTGACTGGTGTCCTTACAAGAAGTAGAGATGAGAACATACAGAGACACCAGGGAAGCGCATGCACAGAGAAAAGGACACGTGATGCCATAGCAAGAGAGCAGCCATCTGCAAGCCAAGGAGAAAGACCTCAGGAGAAACTAAACCTGTTGATCTGATCTTGGACTGCCACCCTTCAGAACTGTGAGAAAAATAAAGTTTCGTTTTTAAGTCACCCCGTCTGTGGTATTTTGTTGTGGCAGCTATAGTAAACTAAAACAGAATACATGGGTACATTCACTTCATGTAACACTCAGGCTTCTATAATCCCGACATCCTGAGGGGAAAAAAGGGTATATCAAGTCACCAACTAAAATGTAGCCAAGAGAGTATGATAACAAAACAAGATGCTGAATATTTCAGAAGTTCTTCATTGGTTTCTAGAAGTTATTCTAAGTTTAATTCAATCACATCCAATCCAGTGCAACCCAATCCAATAAAGTGGCTATTTCTTTTGAACAACTCCAGGGATTCAAAGACAAATGAAACATGATCTTTACCCTATTTTGCTGCTAGTTTTTTTTTCTGAAGATATATTTAAAAAGTGTTATGCTGTGTACTTGTGAAACTATAGAAAATAGACCAAACTATTTTCTAATGCATCATTAAATGATAAAAGTGTGTTGTAAACACTATATGCAAAATGACCCTATTTCATAAATATGTACGTGCATGTATAGAGTGTGTGTACATGTATTACACACTGGAAAAACCACAGGAAATACACATACAAAAATATTAAGAATTGTTCTAAGTGGTACAATTATGGTAACTCTAATTTTTCTTCTTTTTGTTTATCTCTACTGAACTTTTTGTTTTAGAAAAAAAGCATTATGAATTTTAAAAGTAATCTTACCCCAACAAAGGTAGCCTAAGCCTGAAATTATACAAGATTAGCCCCCCAAAAATGAAGGAAGCAAGTGGCTGTCAAGATTTTAGAATTTCACTCTAAATTCTGTGAGTTTGCTTATTTTTTACTGTGGTAAAACTTACTTAACATAAAGTTAACCTTTTGAAAGTGTAAGTGAAATCTAGTTGTATATAGAACATTCAAAATGTTGTGCAACCACCACCTTTATCTAGTTTCAAGACATTTCATCTCAGATCCATTAAATCTCGTATCCATTAAACAGTCACTCCCTATCCCCTGCTTTGTCATCCCCTGGCTACTCCCATACTGCTTTCTGCCTCCATTATCTATTCTGGGTCATTCATATAAATGAAAGCCTACAATATGTAACCTTTTGTGTCTGGCTTCTTTCACTCAGAACAATGTTTTTGAGATTCATCCACATTGTAGCATATCTTAGTATTTCATTCCCTTCTATAGCTCAATAATATTTCATTGTGTGGATAGACCACATTTTGTGTATCCATTCATCAGCAGATGAACATTTGGGTTGTTTCCACTTTTGGGCTATGAGAAAAAAATGCTGCTATGGACATTCATGTCAAAGTTCTTTTGAAAACATATGTTTTTAATTATCTTGGGCATCATATCTAGGAGTGAAATGGCTGGGTCATTCCATGGTTATATTTAACTTTTTGAGGAATCCCCAAAATGTTTTCTACAGTGGCTCCACTATTTTACATTCCTACCAGCCATGTCTGAGTGTTCCAATTTCTCAGCATCCTCTCCAACACTTTTTATTCCACTCTCACCACCTCCCTTATTTTTGTCATAGCCATCCTGGTATCTCATTATGGTCAGTTAGGTTATAATACTCTACACACATCTGACATTTCAGTTTCAGGATCATGTAAGAAGTGCCTAACAATTGTACAAAGTTCTGTGATGAAATGTTTAAATAAATCAATATCCACTAGGAAGAGGGATAAGGCTAGAGTTACTTTAATTAGTCAATTTAGCTAATGCTAAATTTAGGACATGGGAGGTGAAAGAGGAACACATTAGCCCATTAAGTGCCTAGTGGATATCTGGTCTTAATGGGTAAGTAGGAGCTCACATGGTATATTCCCTCTAAAGGTGGCCTAAGCCATGGAATGAAATAATGAAGTTTCAATTCAATTAGGCATCCCAAAAGAAATGAAATAAAAAACAGCTTGACACCAATTTCAAGAAACATTCAATAAAATGGTATATATTGGTCACATTTCCTCAAAAAGAATTTTACGCATGCACTAGGAATTGGATGCAGCTTATACTCAATTTATACAAATAGAAAATAAATCGTCCTTTGAAGACTGCCATTTGCTTTTTGGAGCAAAGAAAACATGGTTCAAGAGAAAAAAATGGAAAAAATACCACTGATACTACCATAAATCTCCATTTATTTTCAAAAATTAAACATACATGAAAGAAGAAAGAACGAACTAAAATGCAAGTGGCAGGAGAGAGAGATTTTAAATACCACTAGGGAAAGGTAAGCATCTTCAGGCAACTACTAAGTTGTATCTCTAACAAATTTCAGGGGAATTTTACCACTGCTGATCACAGACATATTTTTATTTCCCCACTCCTTACTTACTCTCTTCACTATTTCCTATTCTTCCTTGATTCCTCCCTTCCTTCCCTTGCCTAAGCATTAAATCTGCCAGAAACCACTGACATTCATCAGCCTTTACAGTGCACTCAAGGGCCAGAAATGCCACCATTCTGGAACAATGATGATTACCTCTACCTTCAGATATGAGATTTGATTTTCTAAAGCCCACTATTTTAGAAGGCTTCATTAGGTAGGCTGGTATCTAGGGAGGCAGGACTTGATATTTTCTTGTCCAAGGGAGACTAACAATATGCCACACTGTGAGATTTCTTCAAAGGGCCTAGGCAACCAGGTGAAGCACGGAGCTGGGGTCTTAGTTATCTTCCCTACATCTTTACCATGGATGCTGCAGTGCTGATGAAGGTGAGGCTCCTTCAATAAGGAGCATTTCGGTAGGAGAGAAAGAGTATGACCAATGCCACACAGCAGCTGAGAAAGAGTTTGTTGATATGTCCAGAAATATAGAGAGAGTGCACATTGGAGATATAACTAAAGGTCCCATATGATTTATCAGGGACAAAAATAGGAGCTTCAATTAATCAATAATAATGTGACTTTACTTGTATAAATAATTTAAAGTTTTGTAACATTCAGACTATGTTTGGTCAAAATAAGGGCCATAGGTTAAGAATTGAATACTTTCTGACAATCAGATTACACTCACGGCTATGTTTCAAGTATTAAAATTATGTACCCTATTCTCCGCATTTGTCCATGAAACAGGCTAATTTCTCTTTGGTACCATACTACAGAACTAGCCTCATCCTCTTGCTTGATAACAATCTCATCAAAAAACACTAGTTTGGTGCCAGGCCTGAGTTAAACTGCAATGTGGAAGAAGACGCCACTGTCTGTAATCCTGTATAACAGATGTATTTCTCACACACTGGAAAGGAGTTTTATGGACCAGATAGACAGACACAGACACTGTGTGGATAAGAGGGGTGCACCTAACAACCCCAGGAGTCTAAGATGGGAAAGTCAAGGTGACAAAACTGAAAAGTGAACAGATGGAAGCATTCTATAGTTGTTCAGAACTTCTGCACAAGATACTGTTCACCTATTTATTGTCTCCTATCCAAATATGTACTATTCACAGAAGCAGAGAAAGAGTTTGCTGGAAGGTAATTTTCAAATATTCGTTCTGATACCCCCTTGAGAAGGAATTAGTGATCTTATCATAGGGAAAATAGATACCCTTTAATTGGATCCTCCTTGGGAATCTTCTCATTGACCTCCCTCAATGAAATAATCCCAGGTCTTTTATATAAGGAGAAAAGGGTTACAGATTAACTGATGAGGAAAGTAAGCTGGATGAATTAAATAATAGCTAACAGGAATAATGTTTCAGAATAAATATACTGTTCTATAGTTTACCCTAGGTGCAGTATTTTTACAGCTACTATTCATGAGCATTGACAATGTGCCAGGGATGCATGCTTTATTTTACTTAGTCCTTACAACGACTCTAAAAATCTTATTGTCTCCACGTAAAAGATGAGGAAACAGAGATTCTGAGAGGAGCTAAGTGACTTGCCACAGATAGTAACTAAAAGAGAGATGATCCAAATCCAAGCTTCCTGAACTCCATATGTGTTGGAGTAGTTGCATGCATAATATAGTTATGTTATTTTACCAAACAATATCTGAAACTAGGCAAGACTAGCAGGTTTAGAACCTTCACCAACAACATAGGACTGTATTATCCAAGAAGACCTATGTAATATTATTGATAGCCTAAAAATGTTTTAATGTCTTTTATACAGCAGGAAGAAATTAAAGGGGAAAAATTATTCATTTATGTCTCTAAATTAAAAGGAAAATCAACTTTAAAATAAGCAGTAACTGGGGTAACTCTTACACCAAACAATTACAGACTTTCAATATAAAAGAGGTATAAAATTAATAAAGCAATTTAGCAACTAAGGTATTTTCATACCAATAAAAGATCAATATTTTGTTAAAAGACATAAGAAAGCTTCTTTTAGTTTTATCATTTCAAGTAAAAAGGAGATCAATAGAAAAGCAGTCAGAGGTTACTAGAAAAAAAACATATCTGCAGAACTGTTTCCTTTTTCAAACCAACAAACCAAAAATACTCAACAAGAATAACACAAAACTGCTCAGAAATTCAATCAGACCAAAATATAATACTACTTATAGAGGTTTTGGTTACTATCCACACTTCATCTAACTAAATACTTCAAAAGATAGAAGGTTCACTGAATATTTTAATAGAAACCATATTGTTTCAATACCACAGAAAGACAAGGAGTCTTAAAACCCCTCCAGAGTTCAACCTACAATATCAATCTAATATCATGAAGTACATGTCAAGTTTCTACTGAATTATTAAGTACCAGTAACAAAGCAACCCAAATCAAGGAAAGGAAAAGAAGTGATTAACAGGAAATAGGGTCCTACTCATGGTTCTGCCACATAGGGCCTGCACATCCTTAGGTACGTTACTTACTCTCTCTAGGGCTTGGTTTCCCCGTCTATGACATGAAGCATTTGGCCTGGATTATCTTTCAGTTCCTTTCAAATTTTAAAATCATAAGACAGTATCACTTTCTACCTCCTAATCTATACACAATGACTGTGCACCCATGACAGAATCGTTAAACTAGTTTTCTCATTTCCATGCTTCCAATTTTTGTCTCAATGCTTAAGCTAATAGAAACAATATCAGATTTAAACAAATTACCACACATTTACATTATAAAAATAAAAATACTTTTTTCCCTTCTAAAAAAACCGGTACATATGCAGAATATGCAGGTTTGTTACATAGGTATACGTGTGCAATGGTGGTTTGTTGCAGCTATTGACCCGTCCTCTAAGTTCCCTCCCCTCACCCCCCACCCACAACAGGCCCTGGTGTGTGTTGTTCCCCTCTTAGTGTCCATGTGTTCTCACTGTTCAACTCATTATGAGTGAGAACATGTGGTGTTTGAGTTTCTGTTCCTGTGCTAGTTTGCTAAGGATGAATCCTTTCAGATTCATCCACGTCCCAGAAAAAAACATGACCTCATTCCTTTTTATGGCTGCATAGTATTCCATGGTGTATATATATCACATTTTCTTTATCTAGTCTATCACTGAGGTCATTTGGGTTGGTTCCATGTCTTTGCTATTGTAAATAGTGCTGCAATAAATATACACGTGCATGTGTCTTTATAGAATGATTTATATTCCTTTGGTTACATACCCAGTAATGGGATTGCTGGGTCAAATGGTATTTCTGGTTCTAGATCCTTGAGGAATAACCATACTGTCTTCCACAGTGGTTGAACCAATTTACATTCCCACCAAAAGCATAAAAGTGTTCCTATTTCTCCACAGCCTTGCCAGCATCTTTTGTTTCCTGACTTTTTAATAATCACCATTCTGACTGGTGTGAGATGGTATCTCATTGTGGTTATGATATGCATTTCTCTGATGATCAATGATGTTGAGTTTTTTATTGTGTGTTTTTTGCCCACATAAATGTTTTTTTTTTTGTTGTTTTATTTTTTGAGACAGAGTCTCACTCTTGTCACCTAGACTGGAGTGCAGTGGCACGATCTTGGCTCACTGCAACCTTTGCCTCCTGGGTTCAAGCAATTCTCCTGTCTCAACCTCCTGAGTAGCTGGGATTACAGTTGCCCACCACCACACCCGGCTAATTTTTTTTTTTTTTTTTTTTTTTTTAGTACAGAAGGGGTTTCACCATGTTGTCCAGGCTGGTCTTGAACTCCAGACCTCAAGTGATCCACCCACCTCAGATTCCCAAACTGCTGGGATTACAGGCGTGAGCCACCAAGCCTGGCCTTAAATGTCCTCTTTTGAGAAGTGTCTGTTCATATCCTTTGCGTAGATGGGGTTGTTCATTTTTTGTTGTTTTTTTTTTCTTGTAAATTTGTTTAAGTTCCTTGTGAATTCTGGATATTAGATCAAACATACTGTCTTAAATTCAGCATAATTACTAGCTTTTGCCTAATATACCTGTTAAGTCAGGCAAGAAATATAAGTACATTTATTTTCCTTTGTAGCATTAAGGATTTTCTTAGCACAGGCTATTTGACATATAAGTGTCAAATGGAAAAGGCAAAAAATGGCGAGGCCTGTAGGGCTAGCTAGGTCCTTAATATTTGTAAGTTGAAAGAACAAATGTATCCATAATAGTAACGATTCTCTTGTTTAGGATTTTTTTTAGTGTCAATCCAGGAATGTTACAGAAACACTTGAAGCACCAACAGTGACCAATAATGTGGATGGGTGTTAACAATCACAGTCATGGCCAGGCGTGATGGCTCATGCCTATAATCCCAGCACTTTGGGAGGCTGAGAGGGGTGGAAGGTCAGGAGTTCGACACCAGCCTGGCCAACAGGGTGAAACCCCATCTCTACTAAAAATATAAAAAATTAGCCAGGTGTGGTGGCAGGCACCTGTAATCCCAGCTACTTGGGAGGCTGCGGCAAGAGAATCACTTGAACTCAGGAGGCAGAGGTTGCAGTGAGCCAAGATTGCACCAGGTAACAAGAGTGAAACTGTATCTCAAAAAAAAAAAAAAAAAAAAAAATCACAGTCATTTGGCCAGGTGCGGTGGCTCATGCCTGTAATCCCAGCACTTTGGGTGGCTGAGGCAGGTGGATCACTTGAGGTCAGGAGTTCGAGACTAGCCTGGCCAACATGGTGAAATCCCATCTCTACTAAAAAAAAATACAAAAATTAGCCGAGCGTGGTGGCGGGAGCCTGTAGTCCCAGCTACTCAGGAGGCTGAGGCAGGAGAATTGCTTGAACCTGGGAGGCAGAGGTGGCAGTGAGCTGAGATCACGCCATTACACTCCAATCTGGGTGAGAGAGTGAGACTCTGTCTTTAAAAAAAAAAAAAAAAAATGGTGATTAAAGTTGTCATTTATAACCATGCTTTTGAGTTCAATACTGAACTAATGGAAGAAATATGAATACTAATACCTTCCAGCCACTTGTGGAAGCCCATTTGAGATCAGAACAACACTGAAAACAACAGGCAATACAGGCTAGGCCATCCAGAGAATTTGGAAGAAGGGTAGAATAAAAATGAAAAGTCTGTATAAGTTGTCTTACCAAGTATTATGGTGAAGGAAAGGGCTAACAGCATAGTTCTGGGGAGCTGCCTTCCATTGTGAGATCCTCATTAGTGTTGAAATATTAGATTTAGGCCGGGCGCGGTGGCTCAAGCCTGTAATCCCAGCACTTTGGGAGGCCGAGACGGGTGGATCACGAGGTCAGGAGATCGAGACCATCCTGGCTAACACGGTGAAACCCCGTCTCCACTAAAAAATACAAAAAACTAGCCGGGCGAAGTGGCGGGCGCCTGTAGTCCCAGCTACTCGAGAGGCTGAGGCGGGAGAATGGCGTGAACCTGGGAGGCGGAGCTTGCAGTGAGCTGAGATCCGGCCATGGCACTCCAGCCTGGGCGACAGAGCGAGACTCCGTCTCAAAAAAAAAAAAAAAAAAAAAGAAATATTAGATTTAAAAGTTCCTTTCAATCATCAAAAAGAATGGTTTAATGCTCTAGAAATCCCCAAACTTTTCCAAAGGAGAATTTGTATTTCTCCTCAGCTAAATAGCAATGGAGAAAGTCAATGTTCAGGTTGAAAGGTTATAAATTACTATGCAGAAAGAATGCCAGTGGCAGAGTCTAATCAAATTAATTGACACTCAGACTCAAATCCTCTGTGAGTCCTACCAACACTACCCTGTTTAATGCCTTCTAAACTTTGAAGAAATACTAGAAAACATAACATAAAGAAAAAAGTTCAGTAGATGCAATTATATGAGGAAGCCAAGTTTTGTACAAACAAAACTTATGACAAGATAAACTAAAAAATATATATGTAGCCAATACCACAAATGGTTAATATACTATTATATTCACCTTTATTGCTGTATAACAAATTGCCACATACTCGAGAGCTTAAAACAATATTCATTTATTAGCTCGCATTTTCGTAGACCAGAAGTACAGAGAAAACTGTGCTTTCAAAGGATTAATGTAGTCATAACCATGACGATGATGAGTCAGACCCATCCTGATAATCTTCCTTTCTTAAATGTGCTATATAATATTACCTACTCATGGAAGTAAAATCCATCAAATTTACAGCCCCAGGGATTACTCAGGGCCTGTGTCCTGGTGGGGGAAGTATGGAGAATCTTGAAGAACATCTTAGAATTTTGCCTGCTGCAATTATATAGGGAGATTATATAATATGTTCCAAAAATATATTTCAAGATACCAAATAAAAAAGAGAAAGTGACATGGGCAAAAAGGCATGAGAAAAGCAAACCTGAGGAAATGGAATCTTTTGGAAAATAATTTCCAAAGGAAATGAAGAGTCATGAAAATGTGAGAACTCCTTAGCCTACATACCATTCCTGAAAATATAGGAAAAAAGATTGCTAAAAAGAAAAAACTATGCTGTGAATATACTGGCCTCCTCTCGGTTTTCCTAGCACCATATAAACAACTCTAGAAGGTCAGTTTCTACATGGTATCTGCCTATCTGCCTACCTGCTTACCAAATACTTTGAGCATAAAATCCAGAAACCATATCTCATTCATCCCTCTATTCCCAGACCTTAGAACGTTATCTGCAAGTATTTGTTGAGTGCCAACTACATGACCATCACTGAGTTAGGCATCAGGACACACAGTTGTGTAATCCATGCTCTGATGTACCTTATTTCTCATAATTTTCATAAAAAGAAAAGAGTTAAAGTATCAAAAGTTCTATAGTCATTGTACATAAAGTACTAGGATCATAAGAGTCAACAGAAATTGGAGGATTGTTGCAAAGTTAAATGGGACCTTGAAAGCTGAGTAGGAATTCACTAGAAAGATAAAGCAGATAGGGAAATAGAATATTGTAGGGGAGGATAGGAAGTAAAGAATATACTATGTAGCCACATAAAATTATACACAGTAATTATTATTATTTTTTTTTTTTTTTTGAGACAGAGTCTTGCTCTGTCGCCAGGCTGGAGTGCAGTGGCATGATCTTGGCTCACTACAACCTCCGCCTACCGGGTTCAAGTGATTCTCCTGCCACAGCCTCCCAAGTAGCTGGGACTACAAGTGCATGACACCACACCTGGCTAATTTTTATATTTTTAGTAGATATGGGGTTTCACCATATTGCCCAGCATGGTCTGGATCTCTTGACCTCGTGATCCAACTGCCTTGGCCTCCCAAAGTGCTGGGATTACAGGCGTGAGTCACCGTGCCTGGCCTAAATACTACATTAAAAATGTTAATATTAAGTAGAAAACTCAGTATACCACATCAGATCTGGGTTCTAAGTCATAAAAATGCAAACAAAAAAGTATATAAATTCATAGAGACGAACAGGAAAAAATCAACACAGTGTGCTTGAAGGTGGAGTAATCAATAATTTATTTCTTCTTACTTTATTTACATTATTATGTTTATAATATCATCTGTGCTTCCAAAGAAATTTTAAATAAAAAGAAAAAAAATTGCATTAAAAAATAAATAAATCCACCAGTTAGGACAGCCCCGTCGATACAAAGTAGAAAACCTCTATGTCTAAATCTATTTACCACCATTCTAACTAAAAGTCTTGATTATAGGAAGCAACTTACTCAACCATTCATTAATTCCGCAAACACTTCTTGAGTACTAACAATGGGCCAGATATGATAAAGAGCACTGGAGATACATAAATGGATAACACAGTCTCTGCCCTCAGAAAGCTTTTGTTCTGTTAAATCACCATAGTGAGAGGAATATATTATTTGGTAAATGCATTTTAATAATAGCTGATTAGACAAAAATTGCATTTTAATAATAGCCAAGAAGATAAGATCCTCTAAATAATAGTTCACTTTATGAGTGGAGGCCTCCGTTTGACAGAATGAATAGAATCGCTTCCTACCTCAAGTATACCAATTACAACAGGGTCAAAATCTATCATTGCTGTCAAGTAATTGTCTTTCCAAGATTCATGAATCAGCCCCATCTGATTCTCAAATTACATCAGTTCTATCACAATGCAGGGCAATCTGATCAATGTCTCCACAGATGGCTCAGTATATTCACAGATCTAATATCTCGGCTTACTGACGGGGAACCTTTTTCTTACGTGAAGGATAATGTCTGAATGCCCAATAATTCCAACCGAAGTTTACTTACTGGATCTCAAGTTTCATAAGGAAAATCAGAATCACTATAATTTGTGTATTTCTGTCTTATTTTATTTTGCTTTTTTTTTTTTTTTGGGGGGGGGTCTTCCTTTATTCTCAGGTTTTGCCATTTATGGCCATTTATTTATGTAGCCAATATAGAAAAAATACACAAATCTCAATTTCACTCTTAAAGTCTTGAAACTATTGGAAGCAGAATTAAAAGCAGTATGAACTTCTAATTGGTAAACACACACTGCCTCTCTCAGCAACCAAAATAGTTTTTAGATCAAAAAGTGTCTCTTCCAAGCTGCAAGCCATTGAAAGAAACAAAAGTTAAACAAGGGAAAAACAAGAAAGCCTAACCTAAAAAGACAAGATTTCTCACTGTCTTCTTCATCCAACATAAGTCTAGCTTGAGGATTTTTTATACAGGATCCTCACATTTCACTAAATGGCACAGTAGGGGTTTTACTGTCTGCTATTTGCATAGTACATGGGACACTTTATTAAATACTGAGGAGTAACAAATAGTTTAGTAAACCAGAAATATTATAAAGCACATTGGGTCTATTTAGGGTTATCCCCATTTTGTTTTATATATTTTTCCTATTACTATTATCATCATCACAGTGACAGTGATGGTAATAGGAAAAACACAAACAGAGGAAAACCCCAAATTAATCCATTGTGCTTTATCATCATCATTATCTCCCTCTGGGTGATTCCGATACCCAGCAAACCTTTGATGCAACCATTGCTCTAGCAGGAAAGGAGAAAATCAAACAATGCCCTGCCATTTTTTTTCTTTTGGCTTGATTCCCAAGGGCTAGTACTGGAGTCAGTGACCATTTCCCTTTAAAGGTAAAAATGAAAGGACAGTTTCTGAAATGACAAGGTTGTAGGTCTGCAATATGTTCCAGGGAAAAATGCCAAGGACTCAGAGAGGGGATCTGAGAAGGATGCCAGGATGATCCAACACTGAGCCCCTCTAGATTATGAAGATATTACTTTAATAAGCCTGGTCATAAGAATGATAGGCACAATTTTCCTGACATATCCAATCAATGACACTGTTATGCCAGTTTGTAGTTTTCTGTCATCTCAATTATTTTTCACTGACTTAAATTCTTTTTGAAGATGCTTCAGAGTTTGCGAAATTATAAGAAATTCCCTGGTGTCCCTTCCTGCAGTTATATCATAGGTCTTATTGATCTTGTGCCCCATTCCTCGTTTCTCAAAATTCCTTCTTAGAAATGATTTGTTACCACCTTCCTCAATCTTCCTATAAAATGTAACAGTTCACATCAAGGTGCAACTAATCCTCCTCTAACACTTCATCCCTGTCACCCTCTCAGAGCTACAGATGCCTAAAGAAGATGACATAAAAGGGGGAGGCTACTATCTATAGACTTTGGACAATCAATCACTCTGTGATCTTTTATTGTATTCTTTTGTTGTCATTTTCTACAGGACACATTTGCTTTTCAAGGATCAATATTCAATTTAACTTTCTATGCACTATAAATCAAGTCTTTAAAAAGTGGAGAAAATGTGTTTCTGGTTTTGAAGTTATTTTAAGCTACAGCCAAGTCCTAAGCCAAGCCCATTTAATTAGACTCATCCTTGGGAATTCCAGAGTCAGAGTGTGAGCTGTGAGAGGCAGGTTGCATTTTGTCCTTATTGTCAAGGAAATTGCTTTAGTTCTTTTACATAAGATAATGAGCTGTAAATCAGACTAATTAGAGAATTTGTAAGTACTCAGAAGACATACATTTGTGACCTTTAAGGAAATAATTTCTTCTATTCATTATGTGTTGCTACGAAATGCTTAAAACATGTCCGAGATCAGTGATTTTTCTATACCTAAAGATAGAATTATATTCACAGGATTATCTATTATAGTAGTTATTTCACTAATGAATTAGGATTAACAATTTCTCCATTTAATTTATAAATCTTAATGAATAAATAAACCTTAGTTCACCTCCATGAACACACCATCAAATGCTAGCAGAATCCAAATATTTTAAGAAGGAATTGGATAAACACAAAGGGAATCATAGAGAAACCTGGCTTATGCATTTAAAATAATTTATTTCTAAATTTCCTCACAAAGCTTAAGCAGGTCTCTTCAACCCAGTGGTATTGGACATGTTTCAGAATTAATTTCCACCTGGAAACCCACGGGATGAGAATTCTAACTGTGTGATAAATTAAGTTGCCAAACGAACTGGATTAGCGATCAGTGAAATTGCCTGATAAGCTGTCAGATCCATTTTGAACTGGGATTCATCCTCTTTCTCCACCTGTTCATTAAGCTCTAAGTTCATGGCAACTCCAGTGACTGATTGCACACTAACAAGCTATTTATGTAGAGAGATGTAGGTAAGCCTATACATTCCTATACTTATATATTCATTTAAACATAATTCTCTGATAATTTATTCTGTTCATAATCCCAATGTAGAAAAATATACATCTAACCTGAAGTTTAATTTTGGGCATGACAGAAATGTGATGTGTCATAAAATTAAAACTTAACAAAGCAAATCATACTGCACCTCAAGGTCAAAAGAAACTGGGGAAATTTCATGCCATAAATTTGCTTCAAAGTTACAAAATTAAAATGAGTAGTGAAAAAGCTGCTGCCTTTGTACTAACAGTATGTAAAAATAAAATATTTATTTCTGTTCTTATTCTAAAGCAAATATGGGGTGCTTCTATAACTAAAAAGGCAAACTAGAGAAAAATGTTGAAAAATAATTCTCAACCTTTCCTTATCAAAATGGCCAAATCTTCCTTTACACAACACCAAGTTTAATAAACCACTATCATTCAAAATACACCAAATTTGGGCTACAAATAAGAATATTGTTCTTAATCAAGTATCCTTTTTAAAGATACAGAACTCACATCATAAAAGAACTATTCACCCAAACGCAAACTTAATAAATCAGTAAGTTCCTCTGAAACTCCTAAAGTTGTATAGATTTATATTTCATGAAAATATAAGGATGTCTATTATCTACTGATAAGCTATTTTACTTCACTACTCTTTCTGGCGCTTAATTTTTTTTTTTTTTTTTTTTTTGAGACAGAGTCTCGCTCTGTCGCCCAGGCTGGAGTGCAGTGGCGCGATCTCGGCTCACTGCAAGCTCCGCCTCCCGGGTTCACGCCATTCTCCTGCCTCAGCCTCCCGAGTAGCTGGGACTACAGGCGCCCACAACGGCGCCCAGCTAATTTTTTGTATTTTTAGTAGAGACGGGGTTTCACCGTGGTCTCAATCTCCTGACCTTGTGATGCGCCCGCCTCGGCCTCCCAAAGTGATGGGATTACAGGCGTGAGCCACCGCGCCCGGCCTGGCGCTTAATTTTTATGGAAATTAAAGATTGGAGGCTGGGCGCGGTGGCTCACGCCTGTAATCCCAGCACTTTGGGAGGCTGAGAAGAGTGGATCACCAGGTCGGGAGATCAAGACCATCCTGGCCAACACGGTGAAACCCCATCTCCACTAAAAATATTTTAAAAATTAGCTGAGCGTGGTGGCTGGCACCTGTAGTCCCAGCTACTCGGGAGGCTGATGCAGGAGAATGGCGTGAACCCCGAGAGGCAGAGCTTGCAGTGAGCCAAGACTGCGCCACTGTACTCCAGCCTGGACAACAGAGCGAGACTCTGTCTCAACAACAACAACAACAACAACAACAAAATTGGAATTCAATAATCAGTGTCATTTTTCTAGAAATATTAAGTCAAAACATGGCCAAATGTGTGCAATTATATTAAGACAATAGGAGAGAATGAATACCATCCAGTTTTTTAAGAATCTACAAGGTAGCAGCTGCCTAAAAGTCACAAATATAAAAGTAAAAAATAATATTTAGAAACTAAGTTGACCTGTATATGTAACAAATAAAGCATACATTTCTTTCAACTAAAATTAATAAAAGCATACATCAAAAATTTTTCAATGTTAATGTTTTTATTTTTTAATTTTTGTGGGTACATAGTAGATGTATACATTTATGGAGTACATGAAATATGTTACTGCAGGAATGCAATGTGTAATAATCACATCATAGAAAATGGGGTATCCATCCCCTCAAGCATTTATCCTTTGTGTTACAAAAAATCAAATTACACTTATTTTAAAATGTGCCACTAAATTATTGACTATAGTCACTTTGTTATGCTATCAAAACTAGCCCTTGTTCATTCTTTTTAACTACTTTTTGTGCCCATTAACTATCCCCACTTACCCTCCAATCCCCCACTACCCTTCCCAGCCTCTAGTAGCCATCCTTCTACTCTCTATCTCCATGAATTCAATTGTTTTGATTTTTTTAGCTCCCACAAGTAAGTGAGAATATGTGAAGTTTGTCTTTCTGTCCCTGACTTATTTCATTTGATATGATTTCCAGTTCCATCCATGTTGTTACAAATGACTGGATCTCATTCTTTCTCATGGCTGAACAGTACTCTATTGTGTATATGTACTTACCATATTTTCTTCATCCATTCATCTCCTGATGGGCACTTAGGCTGCTTCCAAATCTTGGCTATTGTGAACAGTGCTGCAACAAACATGGGTGTGCAGATATCTCTTCAATATACCGATTTCCTTTCTTTCAGTTATATACCCAACAGTGGGATTGCTGGATGATGGTAGCTCTATTTTTAGTTTTTTGAGGAACCAAACTGTTCCACAGTGATTGCACTAGCTTACATTCCCATCAATAGTGCACAAAGGCTCCCTTTTCTCCACATCCTCTCCAGCATTTGTTATTGCCTGTCTTTTGGATATAAGCCATTTTTTTTTTAACAGAGTCTCGCTCACTCGCCCAGGCTGGAGTGCAGTGGCACGATCTCTGTTCACTGCAAGCTCCGCCTCCCAGGTTCACGCCATTCTCCTGCCTCAGCCTCCCAAGTAGCTGGGACTACAGGCGCCAGCCACTACGCCCGGCTAATTTTTTTGCATTTTCAGTAGAGACAGGGTTTCACTGTGTTAGCCAGAATGGTCTCCATCTCCTGACCTCGTGATCCGCCCTTCTCAGCCTCCCAAAGTGCTGGCATTACAGGCATGAGCCACCATGCCCAGCCAAATATAAGTCATTTTAACTGGGGTGAGATGATATCTTATTGTAGTTTTGATGTGCATTTCTCTGATAATCAGTGATGCTGAACACCTTTTCATATGCCCGTTTGACATTCGTATGTGTTCTTTTGAGAAATGTCTATTCACATCTTTGGCCCATTTTTAGTGAGATTATTCGATTTTTTTCCTATGAAGTTGTTTGAGCTCCTTATATATTCTGGTTATTAATCCCTTGTTAGATGAGTAGTTTGCAAATATTTTCACCCATTCTGTGGGTTGTCTCTTCACTTCGTTGTTTCATTCACTGTGCAGAAGCTTTTTAACTTGATATGATCCCATATTTGTACATGTTTGCTTTGGTTGCCTGTGCTTGTGAAGTATTACTCAGGAAAATTTTGCCCAGACCAATATCCTGGAGAGTTTCCCCAATGTTTTCTTGTACTAGTTTCATAGTTAGATTTAAGTCTTTAATCCATTTTGGTTTGACTTTTGTATATGATGAGATATAGGTCTAGTTTCATTCTTCAGCATATGGATATCCAGTTTTTCCCAGCATCAATTTTTGAAGAGATTGTCTTTTCCCCAATGTATGTTCTTGGCAACTTTGTTGAAAATGAATTCACTGTAGGTGTATGGATTTGTTTCTGGACTCTCTGTTCCATTAGTCTATGTGTCTGTTTTTATGCCAGCACCATGCTGTTTTGGTTACTATAACTCTGCAGTATAATTTAAGTCAGGTAAAGTGATTCCTCCAGTTTTTGCTCCTGTTGTTCAGCATAGTTATGGGTCTTTTGTGGTTCCACATACATTTTTGGATTGATTTTTCTATTTCTGTAAAGAATGCCATTGGTATTTTGATAGGGATTGCATTGAATCTGTAGATTGCTTTGGGTAGTATGGATATTTTAACACTATTGATTCTTTCAATCCATGAACATGGAATATTTCCATTTTGTGTGTGTGTTATCTTTAATTTCTGGCATCAACATTTTGTACTTTTCATTGTAGACATCGTTCACTTCTTTGATTAATTCCTAGGTATTTAATTTTATTTGTAGCTATTGTAAATGGGATTACATTTTCATTTCTTTTTCAGATTGTTCACTGTTGGCATATAAAAATGCTACTGATTTTTGTAGGTTGATTTTGTATCCTGCAACTTTACTGAATTTGTTTATTAGTTCTATTCATGTTTTGGTGAAGTTTTTAGGTTTTTCCAAATAAAAGATCATACCATCTGAAAACAAAGCTAATTTAACTTCTTTCTTTCCAATTTGGAAGCCCTTTATTTGTTTCTCTTGTCTGACTGCTCTAGCTAGAATTCCCAATGCAATGTGAATAACAGTGGTTGAAAGTGGTTATTTTTGTCATGTTCCAGATCTTTAAAAAACGGTTTTCAGTTTCCCCCATTTAGGGTGATACTAGCTGTGGATCTGTCATACATGGCATTTACTATGTTGAGGTATGTTCCTTCTATACCTTTTTTGTTGAGGTATGTTCCCTCTATATCCTTTTATATGTTTATAAAAGATACTTTTAGATCCTTTTAGATCTTTTATAAACATGAAGGAATACTGAATTTTATCAAATGCTGTTTCAGTATCAATTTAAAAGATCATATGGTTTTTGTCTTGCATTCTGTTGATATAATGCAGCACACTGATTGATTTGCATGTGTTGAACCATTCTTGCATCCCTGGGATAAATCCCACTTGGTCATGATGAATGATTTTTTTATTGTACTGTTGAATACAGTTTGCTTGTACTTTAGTAAGGATTTTCATATCAATATTCATGAGAGATATGGGCCTGCAGTTTTGTTTTTGGTGTTTTTTTATGTCTTTTGTTTTGGTATCAGGGTAATACTTGCCTCACAGAATGACTTTCAGAAGAGTTTAAGTAGGATTGGTATTTATTCGTTTTTAAATGTTTGGTAGAATTCAACAATGAAACCATTGGGTCCCAGGCTTTTCTTTACTGGGAGACTTTTTATTGTGGCCTTGATCTCGTTACTTGTTAATGGTCTATTCAGGTTCTGGGTTTCTTCACGGTTCAATTTTCGTAGGTTGTATGTGTCTATGAATGCATCCATTTCCTTCTACGTTTTCCAATTTATTCGCCATTGCTCATAGTAGCCACTAGTGATCCTTTGAGTTTTTGCAGTATTCATTGTAATGTCTCCTTTTTCAACTCTGATTTTATTTATTTGGGTCTTCTATCTTTCTTTCTTAGTCTGGCTAAATATGAGTCCATTTTACTTATCTTTTCAAAAACCAAACTCTTCATTTGATTGATCTTTTGTATTGTTTTCTTCATATCAATTTCATTTGTTTCTGCTCTGATCTTTATTATTTCTTTTCTTCTACTAATTTTGGGTTTTATTTGCTCTTGCTTTTCTAGTTCTTTAACATGCATCAATAGGTTATTTATTTGAAGATTTTCTTCTTTATTAATGTAGGCACTTTTAACTATAAATTTTCCTTTCTTTATATCCCATAGGTTTTGGTATATTTTGTCTCCATTACCATGTGTTTTGAGAAATCTTTCAATTTCATTCTTAATTTCTTCACTGACCCACTGGTCATTCAGGAGCATATTGTTTAATTTCCATGTGTTTGTATAGTTTCCAAAATTCTTCTTGTTGTTGATGTCTAGAAGTTCAGAGAAGATGCTTGATATTATTGCAAGTTCTTTGAATGTGTTAAGACTTGTTTTGTGACCTAACACATCATCTGTCCTTAAGAATGATCCATGTGTTGAGGAAAAGACTGTGCATTCTGCAGACATTGAATAAAATGATCTGTACATATCTAATAGGTCCATTTGGTCTATAGGACAGGTTAAGTCCAAAGTTTCTTTGTTGATTTTCCATCTCAAAGATCTGTCCAATGCTGAAAGTGGAGTGTTGAAGTCTCCAGTTATTATTGTATTGGGTTCTATCTCTCTCTTTAGCTCTAATAATAGTATTTGCTGTATATATCTGGGTGCTCCAGCACTGGGTGCATATATATTTAAAATTGTTATCTCCTCTTGCTGAATTGACCCCTTTATCATTATATAATGACCTTCTTTATCTTACAGCTTTTGTCTTGAAATCTATTTTGTCTGATACAAGTATAGCTACTCCTACTTTTTTTTTGCTTTCCATTGGCATGGAATATCTTTTCCCTCCCTTTATTTTCAGTCTATGTGTGTCTTTATAGGTGAAATATGCTTCTTGTAGTCAACAGACAATGGGTCTAGCTTTTTTTTAATCCACCTAGCCACTTTATGTCTTTTGATTGGAAACTTAAGTCCATTTACATTCAATGTCATTATTGATAAGTAAGGATTTACTCGTGCCATTTTGTTATTTGTTTTCTGGTTGCTTTGTGATCTCTTCCTTCTTTCCTCCCTCCCTGTCTTCCTTTTAATGAAAGTGATTTTATCTGATAGCATGATTTAATTTCCTGCTTTTTATTTTTTTGTGTATCCATTGTATGTTTTTCAATTTGAAGTTCCAATGAGGCATGCAAACATTATCTTACAACCCATTATTTTAAACTGATGAAACTGATGACAACACTGATTGCATAAAAAAGAAAAAAATAATAACTACTGTGTGCCTTAACTTCGTCCCCTCGCTTTTTAACTTTTTGTTGTTTCTCTTTGTGTCTTATTGTACTGTCTATATCTTGAAAAGCTGTTGTACTTATTTTTGATTGGTTCATTTAGTCTTTGTACTTGAGTAGTTTATACACAATTACAGTGTTATAATATTCCATTTTTCTGTGTGCTATTACCAGTGAGTTTTGTACCTTCAGAAAATTTATTATTGTTATTAATGTTCTTTTATTTCAGATTAAAGAACTCCATTAGGATTTCTTGTAGGTCAATTCTGGTGTTGATGAAATCCCTCTTTCTCTGGGAAGGTCTTTATTTCTCCTTCATGCTTGAAGGATATTTTTGCCAGATATAATATTCTAGGGCAAATGGGTTTTTTCCATCAGCATTTTAAATATGTCATGCCATTCTCTCCTGGCATGTAGGGTTTCCACTGAAAGATGTGCTGCCAGATGTATTGGAGTGCCATTTTATGTTACATGTTTCTTTTCTGTTTCTGCTTTTATGACCCTTTCCCTATCTTTGACCTTTGGGAAGTTTGGTTATTAAATGCCTTGAGGTAGTCTTTTTTGGGTTATATCTGCTTGATGTTCTATAACCTTCTTGTACTGAAATATTGATATCTTTCTCTAGGTTTGGGGAGTTCTCTGATATTGTTCCTTTGAATACACTTTCTACCCCCTCTCTTTCTCTATCTCCTCTTTATGGCCAATACTCTTAGATTTGCCCTTTTGAGGCTGTTTTCTATATCATGTAGGCATGCTTCATTCTTTTTATACTTTTTTCTTTTGTTTCTTTTGACTGTGTATTTTAATAGCCTGTCTTTGAGCTCACTAATTCTTTCTTCTGCTGGATCAATTCTGCTATTAAGAAGAGACTCTGATGAATTTTTCAATATGTTGCTTGCATTTTTCAACTCTAGAATTTCTACTGGATTCTTTTTAATAATTTCAATCTCTTCGTTAAATTTCTCCAATAGAATTTCGAATTCCTTCTCTGTGTTATCTTGAATTTGAGTTTCCTCAACACAGCTATTTTGATTTCTCTGTCTGAAAGGTCACATATCTCTGTTTCTCCAGGATTGGTCCCTACTGCCTTATTTAAGTTCACTGAGTGAGGTCATTTTTTCCTGGATGCTCTTAATGCTTGTAGATGTTTACTGGTGTCTGGGCACTAAAGAATTAGGTATATATTGTAGTCTTCGCAGTATGGGCTTGTTCATGCCCATCCTTCTTGGAAAGACTTTCCAGGTATTCAGAGGGACTTAGGCCCCAAGCCCAAAAACACTGTGGTTCTTGCAGACTCACAAAGGTACCACCTTGGTGGTCTTGGATAAGATCTGGAAGAATTGTCTGGATTACTAGGATAGACTCTTGTTATTTTCCCTTACTTTCTCCCAAACAAACTGAGTCTCTTTCTCTATGCTGAGCCACCTTGAACTGGGGATTTAGGGACACACACATCCTTGTGACCACCAACACTGGGACAATGCAGGTTCAGACCTGAAGCCAGCACAACACTGGGTCCTGCCCAAGGCCCACTGTAACCACTACCTGGCTACCACCTATGTTCATTCAAGGCCCTAGTACTCTACAATCAGTAGGTGGCAAAGCCAGCCAAATTTCTGCCCCTCCCTTCAGGGCAACGAGTTCCCCCAGGCCCTAGATGAGTTCAGGAATGCTCACTGGGATCCAAGGACTGGAGTCAAAAACCTTGATTTATATGATGTTCTATTCTACCGTGGCTAAGCTGGCACTCAAACCACAAGATAAAGTCCTTCCTTCTCTTCTTTCCCCTTTCCAAAGGCAGAGGAGACTCTCCCTGTGGCCACTACCACCACCAGTCCATGGGGGGTTCTGTCAGGCTACCACCAATGTTCACTTAAAACCCAAGGGCTCTTCAGTCAGCTTGTGGTGAATGCTACCAGACCTAGGACTCATCCTTCAGGGCAGTGGGTTCCCCACTGGCACAGGGCAGTTCCATAAATGCTGTCCAAGAACCTGCTTGGTACTCTACCCCACTGTGGCCCCTCTGTTTTTCTCAAACAGAAGGAGTGTTTCACCATAGCCACCACCGCTGGAAATGTTCTGGATAACAGCTGAAGCCAGCACATCTCAGAGCCCAACGTCCATGGTATGCGATCTAGTATCACTGTTGGTTATTCAGGGCCCAAGGTCTCTTTAGTCAACAGGTGATGAATCCTGCCAGGACTGAGTCCTTTCCTTCAAGGCAGCAGGTTCTCTTTTGGCCAGTTAGGGCCAGAAAGGGGGCCTCACAACTCTGCCCAGTGCCCTATCCTACTGTGGCTGAGCTGGTATCCAAGATGCAAGGCAAAGTCCTCTTCACTCCTTGCTCTCCTCTCCTCAAGTAGAAAGTAGGAGTCACTTTTGTTGCTGCAAACTGCACTCTCTGGGGTTGGAAGAGGGATGGTGAACTCCCTTAGCTGCCCCATCTGGTGTCTCTCTAGGCCACATGCCACCCTAGTTCACTGGCTCCAAGCCCAGACTTGCACTAGGAGTGGCATAGGAATTGCAGTCGTTGTGTCCTAGACTGCCTCTTGAGTTTACCTAGGACCCCAAAGCACTTTGGCCCTCAGTGGGAAGGTCTGCTAAGAAGCTCAAATTCTGAACACTGGGATGGGCAATTCCCCTCTGACTAGGTCTGGTCCAAATGCTCCTTCCATGCACAGGTACTGGCTGAGCCCAGCATAGCTGTGATCACCACCGTGACAAGGCAGCGCTGAGTTTACTGAGTCACCCAGGCACTGTGCTCTCCCTCCTCCAAATTCAGACTCTCTGTGCCACAGAGTCAATGCTGGGGAACAGGGCTGGGGTGGCATTGGTGATTCAAGACCATCTTTCCTACCCTTGTCAGTACATCTTTCAGCAATATGAAGTTAAAATCAGGTACTATGATTCTGCCTCTCATTTTTGGTTCTTGTGATGGTGCTTTTTTGTGTAGTTGTTAAAATTTGGTATTCCTACAGGAGAGACAAATGCTGTGGGCTTCTATTCAGCCTTCCTCCTTAGTATTATTTAAATAAAAATTTAAAAAAGCAAAAGTGCATAGAATATTCCAAATAAGGTTGCACATGAGTATTAGCTAGCCCCTAGGCCTCATGAATTATCAGTTAGTATAGTTATACAGCTCAGCTTATATTTAAACTATAATTGACCTCTGACAAGCCATGCAATTACAAGAACTGAACTATGGCAGAGGGTATTTATATTCATTGTTAACCACAGGTAGAATAAGAATTCACCTCCCTATAACCCTCATACTAATATAAACGCTGCTGTTTACTTTCCCAGAAACTGGTTCTCTCTTCTACAGTGTCAGTTTAATTGGCTCAGTCCAAATGAAAAGCAGCATGTGAGGGCTTAGTCCATCTTCTGAAGCTGGGGATGCAAAGGGAGAAGTGCTCTGGCTTATATGTCACCAATGGATCCCCACTCTCATCTTAGCCCTGGGGGAGAAACTTGAGATCTTCTTGCCTGAGGCAAAACCTCAAAGTTTCAGAAAAACTATCCGGAGTGAACTCCAAGGACCAAAGCCATAGCCATAAGACATCCCCAGTGCCAAGTGCTGTGCTACATGGTAGGTACTATGCTGAAAGTTAAATAAACCGTTCCTCTCTCACTCTGAGGAACTTCAGCAATCATCTGTATTCCCCACCATCTTAAATTTCAGGAGGAGAAGCAGTGACATTGAACTTGAGCTATCTGAGTTTCTTAGCTGAGAAACATTCAGCATGTGTTGCTCCTCAGGTCCCACCCCAACACCAATGTCTCTTGGCTACCCACCACCAAGTTACTTTGCACCCTATCGGTGCCAATAAAATTTTATAGGTAAGATCCTGCTTTCTATTACAGAAGGTAATACCAAAAGGTATGCTCCCTGTCTTCAAAGAAATGGAAATTAAAACAACATTGAAGTATAATTCAAATGCAAAGCGTGAAAAATTTCATCAAACTTAATATTGATGATCTTTAGGGAAATATATACCCTTACACCTTGAGATATAAATTAATTTAACCTTTCCATAGAGCTATTTGGTTATGTGTGTGTGTGTACGTGTGTGTGTGTGTATATATAAGATATATGTGTATGTGTGTGTGTGTCTGTATCTGAAAAGAAGTTTTAAAATTTTCATGCTTCCATAATTTCACTTGAAGGGAAGGAATGTCTTCCAAGGGAATAATCAAAGATTTCTATGAAGATTTATGTGCTAGGATGTTTGTCGCTGCCTGTTTATAACAGTAAAAAACTTAAAATAATTTAAATTTCCAATAATGAAGGGATGATTAAATAAATTAAAATTCATGTATATGATTGAATATCATGTAGCTATTTAAAATTAAATATAAAAATATTGTATTTATAAACAAAAAATTAAGCAGTGATCAAATTTTAAAATGTACTGTTGCACCAGTTTTGTAAAAAAACAAAATACATCTATGCAATGAAAATAAAATAACCAGAAGCATAAACACTGACCTTTAACAAACAATGATATATATATTTACAAACATTAGAGATGAAGTTCTGTTATTCTATTTTACATTCTTCCTATCTTAAGTATTCATGTGTATTCCTTTTATAATCAGACTGAAAAAAAAAAACTGTTCTCTTTTTTAAAAAAATCCAGTTGACCAGTATGTATAACAAACAAAATATAAGTTTCCCTAAGTGCACTGAAGAATTCTCAAAGAGAGAAGACAATCTCTAAAAACATGGAACAAATGCCTAAGCAGCTGCTGCCACTTTCCCTTGCATTTTTTAGTCTCTCTCAAAGACTAAAAGAAAGCCTCTGGAAGACTTTGTTACTATTTAACTTCAGAAGAGATTCCTTTAAAAATAGGGATAGCAGGGCTCAAAGTAGGAAAAGAAAAAAATAAACTCAGAAGGGAATTTCTTGGCAACCATCCATGTCCCTGGCAATTATTTTCTCTTGAGAATTATATTCTAATTCCTTGGAGGATTTAATGTTTAGTTTGACTGCACAAATTCCTTCAGAAAAAAAATTATAGATTAGAAAACAAAGTGATAAGTCAGATTACAGAAAAAGACACTGGGATGCAGAGGTAAATAACAAAAAATGACAATTTAGCACATTACAAAGGCTCGTGTTCATTTATTCTTTCACTCCATCCTCATAGAAATGCTGTTTTCCGTCTATCCCCACGCTATTTTTAAAAAGACACTGAGCTCCTAATAACTAGAAGCTCAAACGTGAAGCTATAACCAGTGTAGAGTCCACTTCAAAAAAAAAAGTTCTTCCCATTTTATAGCCCTATCCCCATCCTATATCCTATATCCCCAAATATTCCCATCGCCATCCCATATCCCCATATATCCCCATATATCATATATCCCCATCCCCATCCTATATCGTATATTCCCATCCCCATCACCTACTCAAACATATCCCACAGATTGACTAAATGACAGCTATCAACAGTGGTGATTTGGACAATTTCCAGCAAGTTATGGCATAGCAGAGGAGAGAAAACAAAAGAAGGGAATGATGTGCAGTCATTTTTTTCCCTTTGCCTAAGTTTGAATGGACATTGGGTTGGATCTGCAGAGAGAGGCAGGAGGTGGTTTCTGAACATTATTGTTTCTATGCTAAGAACTATCGCTCCCCCAAACTTCAACAATATCATTCCATAAGTAGTTTGTAGCCAGCTATTGTTTATTTAGATGGTTACCCCAAATTAAGAAGTCTGAAATTTCAGTAACTTTATAATTAACAGTTTTAATAATGAATTTCTCAACAGGCTCTTGAGTCCCACTGAGTTCTTCAGAAGCAATGAAAAGTACTCATTAAGGCCAGCTGCAGTCGCTCACGCCTGTAATCCCAGCACTTTGGGAGGCTGAGGTGGGCGGATCACGAGATCAGGAGATGGAGACCATCCTGGCTAACAGGGTGAAACCCCATCTAGTCCCAGCTACTCAGGAGGCTGAGGGAGGAGAATCACTTGAACCCAGGAGGCAGAGGTTGCAGTGAGCCGAGATCATGCCACTGCACACTCCAGCCTGGATGACAGAGTGAGACTCCATCTTAAAAAAAAAAAAAAAAAAAAAAAAAAAAAAAAAAAGGCTCATTAAAAGACATCCACATTATTTTAAAGAAAAAAAAGCAGTATGAAAAAGTATGAACTTAAGTGCTCAGTCAACAAGAAGAAAAAAACGCAAAAGGTTTAAAGAAATCATGCAGAGAAACTGATGTTTTATTTTGTCTATTTGCTTAAAAACTCAAAATAACATGGAATAAATGCCGAAGCAGCTATTGCCACTTCCCTCACATTTTTTTTTCTTTTAGTCTCTCTTAAAGACCAAAAGAAAGCTCCTGGAAGACTATGTTACTACAATATTTAACTCCAGGAAATAGAGCCTTAAAAGCAGAGACACCGGTGTCAAAAATAGATGAGGTGGGTTTTTCTGTTTAAGTTTTATTTTGTCTTTGCTTATAAACACAAAATAACCATTTCATTGTGATTAATACTTTGACTTCATTTCAACTTTCCTCACAGGCATACTCTCTAATAAGGACCTAAATGCTCTTTCAGTTGGAAACTTAGGCTTCCTCACAATTAGCTAAATTTAAAAGGAAATTGACAACAAAAGTCCCAATCTATCAACTCTAAACTTACATATTTATACTTTTATATTTATTAAGATAACTCTTTGACCACAATTTCCACTAGGTTGTAAACTCAGGGGCTTAGATTATATCTGTTTTTCTCATCATTTTATCTCTCATATTTAAAATAATATGTAGTAGGTACTTAATAAATATTTATTGAATGAACTGCAAAATACTATAGTCATTCCCAATAAAATCAGGAATAATCAAGAATGCCTTATGATAACTAATTTAATATTGTTGCCAATGCAATAAAAAGGGCAGAGAAGCAGTGTGCATACAAATGTATATGCCTAGAAAACCCAAGGGAACCAACTCAAAAGTTTTTATAATTCAGTAAGGTGGACAAATTATTAAATTGGTTATATTACCCAAAGTAATCAGAAAAAATAAATTTTAAAAAGACACCATTCATAATACCAAAAAAAGTTTAAACTTTCTAAGATAAAGCAACTGTGTGAGTCTCATATGAAGAAAACTATAAAGTTTTACGGACAAATATCGGGGGGATAAGATTAAATAAATCTAACAACCAGTCACGGTCCTAGATGGTAGACAATATGGTAAAGATGTCAAAACTCTTGAACTAACTTAAGTTGCCAATCAAAAATCCATGACTATTTTTGGGTTTTCTTTGTGGTGATGCTGTTTTTGTTTTGTGTCTTGATATGGAACCTGATACAATGATTCTAAAATGTATCTGTAGAACAAAAGGACTAGAATAGACAAGAAATGTTTGAAAAGGCAGACAAATGGCAGAGATTGGGGGAGCAGTTACTGCATCCAAAATGAAGTATATATGTGAAAATCACAATAATTTAAAAATTAATACTGCTACCTCACACCTTTCATAAGCCCAAATTCTAGATGGAGTTTAATGTAAGTCCAGAGAACTATCAAAAAATTAGAGGGGCCGGGCACGGTGGCTCACACCTGTAATCCCAGCACTTTGGGAGGCTGAGGTGGGCAGATCACCTGAGGTCAGGAGTTCGAGACCAGCCTGATCAACATGGAGAAACCCCATCGCTACTAAAAATACAAAATTAGCCAGGCATGTTGGCACACGTCTGTAATCCCAGCTACTCAGGAGGCTGAGGCAGGAGAATTGCTTGAACCCGGGAGGCGGAGGTTGCAGTGAGCCGAGATGGCGCCACTGTACTCCAGCCTGGGCAACAAGAGCGAAACTCCAACTCAAAAAAAAAGAAAGGAAAGTAAAGAAAATTAGAGGAAAATATAAGGGACTATCTAAACTTTAGGTTGGGAAAACCATCTTAAATTCAATACCAAAGAAAGAAACAAATAAGAAAAAGACTGAAGATTTTGGTAACATGAATATGTGTAAATGTCTGAAGATAAACTCATACTATAAACACATTTGAAAAGTAAATGTCAAACTCAAAGAAAATGCAGTATTACCAACAAACATGGCAAAGGTTTACTATTGTTAATACATAATAAGCTTTTCCCCAATTAAGAAAAGATAAATAACCAATAAGAAATCTGGGCAGCAATATGACCATAAAATTTTTTTAAAAATGCAAACAGCCAATAAACATAAAGAAGAAAAGCATTCAATATCACTAACAATGAAAGAAATTGGATCGTTAATAACTATCAAATTATTTTGTAATGATATAACCTAGCATTTACAAGAATTTCCACTTACATATCGCTCTTGGGAAAGCATATCATAACATTCTTGTAATGGATCTCAAAATCATTTAAATAAAAATATTATAGCCTTTCATCCAGTAATTCCTTCTGAGTAATATATTTTGAAGAAATAATCAGAGATACTTATAAAGATTTAGGTACAAAGACCATCATTATAGCTTTATTTGAGAAATTAGAAATAACCATTTAAAATCATGTTCTTAACATGTAAGGATACAGAAAATGACTGATCTATATAAGTGAGAAAAAAGCAAGTTACTATATAGCACATATAGTATTACTGCAAAATATACTATTTATAGCTCTCTCTATACATGCATTTTAAAGATTATAAGGATGTAAAACAAGTATTAATAGTGGTTATCTCTGGATAGTAAAATTTGACACATTTTACTGCTTTATACTAGTCTATATTTTCTATCAATAAACATGCATCAATGTTATACCTGGAAAAAAATTAGATTATTAATACTATAAGATATTAGATGAATATTATGTATTAATAAGGCATATCTATGATACAAAAGCAAACTATTAATATCAACCTATTTTGAATGTGGCTTTAAGATTATATTGCAGGATTTTAAAATATCTATGTTCAACAAAAGGACAGGCTTTATGGAATATTTCACATATGGAAACAGACTTTAGGAGACATTTTTCCAAAATTACCTTTTATTCCAAATGCAGGTTTGAGAATATCATTCCAAAAACTTTTTTCCCTTTGTCTTCCCATATGATGGTTAATAGTAATAGTAATAATAACAGTAGTAGTACTTTTATAATACAATGGTTTATTTTTTCCTAAGTGTTGCCATCTATGGGAGAAAAATCAATACATTTATATTTTCATGAACTCAATAGGAACTACATAAAACAACCCCATCTTCTTATCCTTGGCCATATGACAATAACATTTACATTTTTTATTTCTTCACTTACAAAGGCTGGCTTAACGTGGATTGTTAGCTGCAAACTGCTATCAAATTTGATTTATCATGGTATCTCTTACAAATTAATGAAAATATTACCAGTTGACCTAATTTATGCACTATTTTTAAAAACACAGAAAATAAGTGTTGACAAGGATATAGAGTAATAAGAAGTCTCATACACTGCTACTGGAAGTATAAAGTGAAAACCATACAACAGTGTCTACTAAACCAC
Source organism: Macaca mulatta (assembly GCF_049350105.2). NCBI lineage: Eukaryota > Metazoa > Chordata > Mammalia > Primates > Cercopithecidae > Macaca > Macaca mulatta. The sequence goes on from NC_133415.1 coordinate 69,931,430, forward strand.
ACAACAGTGTCTACTAAGGTTAAATATGCATATATCCTATGATTTTATAGTTAATATCCCAGATACAGACCCAACACAAATATATAGATATGTATTTACAAAAATAGCACACAAAAATGTGTTACCATGTTCACTGCAGTAGTAAAACACCCAGACTAGAAACTACTTAAAAGCTCATCAACAGTAGATAGGATATATAAGTTGTGACATATTTATACAATGAAATATTACATAACAATGATAACAAATGATCTACATCTATAACCAACGGTATGTATCAATGTTGCAAGCATAATGGTGAACAAAAACAGCCAAACACTAAAGAATATATATAGGTCAATTTACCTAAAATACAAAAACAGGCAAAAGTAATCCACATTACTAGAAGTCAAGATAGTAAATACACTTCACTATATTCATTACCAGGGATGCCAAGAGGGTTTCTGGGGTACTGGTAACATTCTGCTGTTTTTTTTTTTTTTTGAGATGGAGTGTCACTCTGTCACCCAGGCTGGAGTGCACTGGCATGATCTTGACTCACCGCAACCTGCGCCTCCTGGGTTCAAGTGATTCTCCTGCCTCAGCCTTCTGAGTAGCTGGGATTACAGGCACGCGCCACCATGCCTGGCTAATTTTTGTATTTTTAGTAGAGATGGGGTTTCACCATGTTGGTCAGGCTGGTCTTGAACTCCTGACCTTGTGATCCGCCTGCCTCAGAGTGTTGAGATTACAGGCGTGAGCACCTGGCCACATTCTGCTTTTTTATCTGGATGCTGTTACACAGGTGTGACAGTTTGTCAAAATTTATTAAGCTATATATTTCTGTGTGTGTGTTTGGATCTATGACTGCTCAACAAAAAGTTAAGAGAAAAAATATATAATACAAAAACTTTGTGAAAAGTCAAAAAACTTTGATGCTTTGCTAGTAGAGATGAAATTTCAAATTGAATCAAGTAGTTGCTGTAAATTCTGTCCTAAAATATTTCAGAGAGTAAATTAACCTTATTTCCCCAATAACTTAAATTCTAACTTCAAATATGCCTTATTTCATTTCAGTTTTACAGAACAAATACATAAAAATAACATTTATTTTAAGCAAGTAGAGGTGAGTAAAACATTTCTAATAAGTACAATTTCTTTCCTCCTGTGCAGTCCTAATATGTTATTTACCTATCTAAAAATTCATATATTCTACATCAATTATTCTTAATCAAATTATGCTCAGCTATTAAATGGTTATCTATATAATTTTATGACATCATCTCAATTTTTGACACAAGTATGACATTCACAAGTAATATAGTAAAAACACATTGTTAATGTACACTAAAACCATTCCTTTCCTTGGTCAATGGTTCATACAAATTACAAGAATGTCAAGAAACTTGACTTTTATTATAAAACTTCAGAATTGAACAACTTTTCCTAAATGTAATTCAAGTAAATACTGTCACAGCTAAAGTTGAAGGACACAGAATAAACCCTGTTAGTTGGCCTTACATATATCTTTGCACAGGACTTGAAAAACACCCATAATTACCTTGTAACATTCATATAAAAATTTTTTCCAATATTAAAACTAAGCAGTATAATTCTGCTACCATTTACTGATGTGTCCATACATAAGGCACTGTGTGAAGTACTTTGTATCTCTTTAGATGGCCATCATTTCTTTAGATTTTCACAACAGCCCTGTGAAATAGGCCCTACCACAGGTTGAACATCCCTAGTCCAAAAATCCAATATCTGCAATGCTCTAATATCCAAAAGCTTTTAAGTGCCAATATGACACCACGAGTGGAAAATTCAACACCTGACATCTTTGCTTTCTGACAGTTTAACATACACAGACTTTGTTTACTGTACAAAACTATTCTAAAATATTGTATAAAAAATACCTTCAGGCTACGTGTATAAGGTGTATATGAACACAAATTAATTTCATGTTTAGACTTGGGTCTCATCCCCAAGATTTCTCATTATGTATATGCAAATATTCCAAAATCCAAACAAAAATCTGAAACACTTCTAGCATTTTGGATAAGAAATATTCAACCTATATTATCTCCATTTTGCTGATGAGAAAACTGAGATTCAGAAAGGTTAAATAAGTTGTCAGAGTTACTTGGCCAGGAAGTTGAATAGGCATACTTAAAATAATGATTGATCTGACTCCAAGTCCTCTATAATTAATCACAATGTAAAATATGTCTCTCCTTGTAGTATGGGGTAGGAAGAGCTAAAATAAACAAATCAACTTTCTTCACTTTCCATTTTTAAAAATTACTTTTCTGACAAACTGAATTAATTTTTGGCTACAACCAACCGATTACAGTCAGAAAGTTATCATCACTTTTTCATAACACAGCCTACAGTCTATACTCTCCAAAATATTTTTCTGTGATTGTGGCACAGAACAAGTAAAATTGTCTCTAATGACATACTGAACCATAAATCAGACGGATGTATTTACCCCCAAGCTCTAGCAAAGACTAAAGCTCTTTGACCAATGGGTTTGGTATAAGATTATACAAGGACCTAGTCACTGTAAACAGATAATCCTACATGCAGCTGCATTAAGATGGCGGGCCTGTTTGATGAACCCTTAAATTACAGTAAATACCTACTACCCATAATATTAGTAGTGCTTTGGGAAATAAAGGAAATATTGGGCTGTTCTAAGTGTGGGATGAAGCCTGCAGTGAAGACAGAGAAGACAATAATGGCAAGAAATAAGGAGGCAACTGTGGCCATCAGAAATTTACTAGAACCATATTACAGAGAAAGAAGTGATCATGAAAATGTAAGTGTCCTCAAAACAAATCCTCAGAAATCTAGGAAAGGCACTAAACTTCCCATGGGCAAAGTTTGTGTGTAAATGTCAAGGAAGGAGAAAGACAAGAGGCCAAAGATTAGTAGATGCATCTGTTATCCTCTCTCAAAACACAATTTAGGACATGCAATGTTAAGATAAGGGACCAAGTATGTTCTTAGCTCTATGGCTCAAACAACAAGGTAAGGAACTAATAAAATCCCTGACCATATGGCATATATGCAAAGAGTGTTTTTAAAAGTAGCCAGCTGCAGTGGCTCACACCTGCAATCCTTTTTGGAGGCCAAGACGGGCGGATCACTTGAGGTCAGGAGTTTGAGACCAGTGTGGCCAACATGGCAAAACACCATCTCTACTAAAAATACAAAAAAGTTAGCCAGGTGTGGTACCACCCGCCTGTAAGCCCAGCTACTCAGGAAGCAGAGGCATGAGAATCACTTGAACTGGGGAGGAGAATGTTGTGGTGAGCAGAGATTGTGCCACTGCACTCCAGCCTGGGTGACAGAGCAAGACTCTGCCTCAAGCAAACAAACAAAAAAAAAGTAAGCTAACTTATATATAGGGCCTGAAAATTAATTCTCACTCAAAATTACAATTTATTCATCACAGGAATGAGATTAAAACAAATAATTTACTAACTCTCTTTGCATCCACAAAGAGTACTTGATACATACTTTATACACAATGAACTGTACCTATTTGCTTCCAGGTCTATCCCTTCTATTAGACAGAATCCATCTGTACATGGAGAAAAAAATAATCCACTCTCAGTCCAAAAGTATGCCAATATAATTTGGTAGGACCCACAGACATTTTTAACTTTAATTCATCCTTTTATTTGTACCTATCTAGACCTGATTGTAAATACGTTCTCTCCTACATACTAGTAAATTAAACACTTTGAAAAAATTTGAAGAGGAGTGATCTTATTGTTTACTATTCCTGCACAGTGAGCAAGGTAACATTTTTCTTTTGCATTTAAAATATTTGGATATAATCCTTCCAAAGTTACAATGAACTGTCAAAGGGAGGTCAACTACACTTCAGTAGGCCACGTTTCCAGACCTGCTCAGACTGCCAGATAGCACTTCACTAACTGACCTATAGTCAATTCAAACAAGATGTGGTTGTTAAATTCCTAGAGAAGGACTAAAAGATGAGGTATTATTTAATAGAGATGATAATTACCACATAGTTTTAATAAAAACTCCTGATATCACATATTGGTTGATAGTGTTCCAAGGGCCAAAAGGTCAACTAAGGAATTATCTATATTTAATACAGATAGATGGCTTAGGATAGTATCATAGTTTCTGTGTGAAAGAATTCAATAGGAAAGATGCTAGGAACACAAGCTCTGGATCTACTTACTGGCTGTATAACCAGAGGTGAATCACTTAACCTCTCCGTGGCGATGATTCTTCATCTGTTAAATTTGCCTCTTAGGTTAACATAACAGTTTAGCACATTTAGCTCTCAACACCTCTTACCACTCATATTAATAAAATCAATATGCCAACTTAATCTATGTGTTTACTCCCAGTCTCTCACTTGAGTCCCACATTTCCTATCCTCTACAGCTGCGTTTCTCGCACTAGTATCTGAAGATCTTGGGGATCTTCAAGTTTCCCATAATTTTTTTTTTAATTTTGTAATTTCATTTTGGTAAAAATTTGATAAATCCCTTATAAGCAAATGTATCCAAATCATTTCAGTGGCCTTCATAAGTGAACTGATATTAGATTATGTGCTATGCTAGCAGAAGTGTATGAAGCTATGGAACCCATAGTCCTGACACTCGATTGGAAGGCTGAATGAGGGGAATCCAGGCTTCCAGTAGGAGATGAAACATCATCTGGCATGCTGAAAGACTGAGGCTGGAACTGCTAGGAAGAGAAATTCTTTAGAGAAGTAATATTTTAGATAGAGGCAGCAGCTTGTGCAAAGCCCAAGAGGAAAAGGGGGAAAGAGAAAGTGGGTGGGAGGGAGAAAGGAGAAAAACGGTGGGGGACAGAAAAAAAAATGCAGGTCAGTGGCAAGAGATTGGTGGACTGGAGACTGGCATGGCAGGGATATTGAGGCAAGTCTTGTTCGACATGCTGAGTTTGCCCTTAATCTTACGGGCCATGGGGAGCAACTAAAGGTGGCTGTACAGAGAAGTAATGTAAGAAAGATCATTTTGTCTGCATCTGGAGAGTAGGTGAGGTTGCAAGTAAAGCATTCAGGAGTCTATTGCAATAGTCTAGGTAAGAAATAATGTGATTTAAATGAAGGTTATGGCTGTATAGCTAAGGAGAGGAGACTACCAAATGTGTCATTGAAGCTAAAGGAAAATTAACATTCAAGGATGAAGTAGTCAACAGTATTGTATACTATAGAGAGATTCAGGAAAATAAGGGACCAAAAAAGGGCCCATTACTTCAAGAAAAAGAGGTTATAGTGACATTGGTGGGAACAGTTTTAGTGAAAACAGTTTAGCAGAAGCCAGATTAGCAGTGTCTTGATATGTCATCTGTACAAATTGAGAATTCAAGAAAGCTGTTGAAAGAACAAATACACTTTGATTCTATTTGTCTCCTCTAATCCAGTCACACTAGACTTAAGCTCTTTGAGGTTACTCCAAATCAAACTGCATTCAAACCATAATCATCCAAGAATCATCCCACCATTAAAGAGGGCAGAGTCAGAAGAAGCAACAGCTACAATTATGAGCTAGGAGGGGAAAAATCAGACTTACTTCAGTGATGTACTTATTACAAAGTTAAAGAGTTTCATTTCTGCTTCCAGTCTCCCCCTCAAACGTAATCCTTCCCCAATTTATCCTTCACACTGCAGTCAAAGGGATCTCTCTAACACATACCCTCCCTAAAAATTTCTTCAAAAACTCCCCATCTTCTAAAAGATAAAAAATAATAATAATAATAATAAAAACTCAGCCCTGAAAGTGACATACAAAGCACTTCATGATCTGGCCTCTGCCTGTATTTGTTCCAAGCACACTCAGCCACATGTGGTTTCCTAAATGCAAAATACACTCACCTGCTTTCTTGAGTTGTTTGCTTTTCTGTATTTGCCCATGGCACCTTGGACGTGGCTCTAATAAACACTTTATCATGCTTTATAGCAATTGTTTACTTACTTGTCTTTACCTCCACTGTTCAACCTAGTTCTTAACTCATAATAAGCACTCAATACATTTTCCTGGAGGTTTTGGGGGGTTTGTTTGTTTTTGGGGTTTTTTGTCAAATGAATGTTTCTTACTCCTCTATGTAGGCAGCATTTGAAAATCTGTTTGTTTAACCCTAAAGAGCTAAGAATATGTACCAAAATGTTTTCAAGCATCCCCATGAGGTAACTGATTTAAAAGCGTGACTCTTACCCGTAGTAAATACTGAATTTTTTTCTACAAAAATACTGTTTTGTGAGGCAGAATCTGAATGTCACATACAGACAATCTAGTTCTGAAAACACCTCTTTTTTGTACAGACACTTGTACTTTATTAAAAACAGAATCAAAGCAAAGGCCAGGCGAGGTGGCTCACACCTATAATCCCAGTACTTTGGGAGGTCTAGATAGGAGAATCGCTTGAAGCTAGGAGTTCAAGACCACCCTAGGAAACACAGCAGGACTCTGTCTCTACAAAAAAAAAAAAAAGAAAAAGAAAAATTAATTAGCCAGGCATGGTGGCACGTGCTTGTAGTCCTAGCACTTGGGAGGCTGAGGCAGGAAGATCGCTGAGCTCAGAAGCTCAAGCCTGCATTGAGCTATGATTATGCCACTGCATTCCAGCCTGAGTGACAGAGTGAGACTCCTGTCTTTAAAAAATAAGGTAAAAGAGAGTCAAACGTAAAAGACATACAGATAAGTGTCAATTATACATTAGTAACTAGACAAATCCATATAAAAATACGTGGAATTTTGAAACCTGCTCACGAAGAAAGCAGCTGCTCTAGCTTGAGCACCAGTGCTTTTCAGGGGAAAACTGGCTCTGCATAGTGGAAAATCTGAATGCTAATAAACACAGAAGATATCCTACATTTCCTCTACTAACCTGAGTTCTCTCAGAAAAGACAGCAGTATTATGAAATCCATTCAGTAGCCATACAAAAATAAATACCATAGCTAAAATATACCAAGTACATATTTTGTGCGAGAACTGTGCTATGTATTTTTCACACATTACTTACAACATCTGTCTGATCTTAATTACTAGTATTATCCCTATTTATAGATTCAAAAAGTGAGGATTAAAGGGTTGAATAATTTGCCCAATCAAGCTGATGTCAGCAGGGTAATTTATAATTAGTACTATGAGCATAACACCAACAAGCTTTTCAAGAGTCTAGAAAAAGATAATTTAGGTTTCCAAAATATGAAAAGTACAAAATCAAAATTAATGTTTACCTAAATATCTATAAAACATGCCACTATATTAACTAACTATCATCCAACCCTTAAGTATGGACTGTGTTGGATGTGGACTGTAGTATATTTCAGTATATATCAATATGATTTAGGGTGGGGCCTTAAAAAATAAAAATGCCCAAACTTCAAAAATATCACTGAGACCCATTACAAAACGGCACAAGATATGAACTGATATACAGGTGGCAAATAAGCATATGGACAGGTGTTTGACATCATTAACCTTTAGGGAAACACAATTAAAACCATGATGATGCTGATTCAAAGAGCAGAGAAAAAAATTTAAAAATAAAAAATAAATATTAAAAACATGATTAGCTATTAATACATACCTATTACAACAGCTAAAATAAGAAATAATTACACCATCAAATGCTGGCAAGGATGTAGAAAAACTGAACCTCTCACACATTGCTGGTAAGAATGTAAAATTGTACAGCTACTACGAAAAACAGTTTAGCAGTTTCTTATAAAACTAAACATGCACTTACATGTAACCTAGTAATCACATTCTTGGATGTCTATCCCAGAGAAACAAAAATGTATGGTCATATAAAAACATGTACATAAATGTTCATAAAAACTTTATTGGTAACAGCAAAATACTGAAAAGATTCCAAATGTCCCTCAATGGGTGAATGGTTGAATAAACTCTGGTACATCTATGCAATGAACTACTACTCAACAATAAAAAGGAATGCACAATTATTGAATTGATAAATATATAAATTCATTAATTCATTAATACAATCTGAATGGCCCTCAGGGCATTATGTTTAGTGAAAAAAGGCAACCTTAAAAGATTACATGCTGTATAATTCCATTTATATGACTTTATTATTATTATTATTATTATTATTATTTTGATTGACCAATCATTGTATATGTTTATGGGGTACAATGTGATGTTTTGATATATGTATACACAATGTGGATGATTAAGCCAAACTAATTAACACATCCATCACCTCACTTATCTATCATTTTTTATGGTGAGATATTTGAAATTTACTTCCTTAGTTATTTTGAAATATATAATACATTATTATTTATTACAGATACCCTGCTATGAGATAAATCTCAAAACCTATTCCTCCTGTGTATCTAAAACTTTGTAACTTTTGAGAAACTCCCCACTCCCTTCCTCCAATCCCCCTCCAGCCTCTGGTAACCATCCTCTCTACTGTAAGTGCAATTTCTGTGGCAATGAAAGCAAAACAGACAAATGGGACAGCCTCAAACTAAAAAGCTTCTGCACAGCAAAGGAAACAATTAACAAAGTGAAGAAACAACCACAAAATGGGAGAAAATATTTGCAAAGAATACTTCTGAAAAAGAGTTAATAGCCAAAATATATAAAGAACTTAAAGAACTCAACAGTAAGAAAACAACCCCATTAAAAATCATGCAAAGGACCTGAACAGACATTTCTCAGAAGACATGCAAATGACCAACAAGTACATGAAAAAAATGCTCAGCACCACTAATCATTAGGGAGGCACAAATGGAAACCACAATGAGATATCATTTCACACCTGTTGGAATGGCTTTTGTCATGCTGAAACAGAACAAGTGTTGGTGAGGATGCAGAGAAAAGAGAACTCCTGCACACTGTTGGGAACGTACGTTAACAGAGGAAAACACCATGGAGGTTCCTCAACAAGCCAAAAATAAAACTGCCATATGATCCATTGATTCTACTTCTAGGTATCCAAAGCAACTGAAATCAGTATGACAAAGGGTATCAGTAGTGGCATGTTCACTGCAGCATTATTGATTACGTCTTTTTAGAATTATATTCCATCCTAAAAACGATAAAACGGTAGAGATGGAAAACAGGGAGGGAGGCAGATGGGTGGATATAAACACAAAGGTGGCAGCAAGAGGGGGTTCTTTATTTTTTTTTGAGATGGAGTCTTGCTCTGTTGCCCAGGCTAGAGTGCAATGGTGCAATCTCAGCTCATTGCAACCTCCACCTCCTGGGTTCAAGCAATTCTCCTGCCTCAGCCTCCAGATTAGCTGGGATTACAGGCACCTGCCACTGCACCCAGCTAATTTTTGTATTTTTAAAAGAGTCGGGGTTTCATCATCTTGGCCAGGCTGGTCTTGAACTCCTGACCTCATGATCCACCCACCTCGACCTCCCAAAGTACTGGGATTACAGGCGTGAGCCACCACACCCGGACAGCATGAGGGAGTTCTTTTATGATAATGGAATAGTTCTGTATCTAGATTGTGGTGGTGGTCGCATGACTCTATGCATTAAATAAAACTACAAAGAACTACACACACATATACACACATTCACATGAATGCAAGTTTAAAAATGGTTAAAACTGAATAAAGTCTGTAGTCTAGATAACAGTAATGTAACAGTATCAATTTTTGGTTTTGACATTGGGTAAACACGGACATAAAAATGGCAACAACACACACTGGGGACTACTAAGGTAGAAGGAAAAGAAGGGGCAAGGGTTGAAAAAGTAACTATTGGGTACTACGCTCATTACCTGGGTGACAAGATCAATCATACTCCAAACTTCAGCATGTGAATATACCATGTAATGAGTGTACAAGTACTCCCTGAATCTAAAATAAATTATTTTTTTAAATCTGCTTTTGATGTTGTACTATAGCTATATACAAAGCCACCACTGAGAGAAGTTTACACAGGGTTCATAGGACTCTGCTATTTTTGTCTTTTCTATCGTTATTTCAAAATAAAAAGTTTAAATAAAAAATGGCCTTGGTTATGATAACCTGAATTTTGAACCCAGGTCTGCCTAACTCTAAACTTGTGCTACCGCCCTGTGTACTATAATGCTTGCAAAATCTGTTTTATTAAAACATACTAAACATGCATAATTTCCTAGAGAGAAGAATATAATACACAAGAAGTCCATCCTGGGTCATATTTAAAGAGGTTAAGGCAGTTCAAAACACACATTATTAGAAAGAAGTTTAAAATATGAAATCATTTCATTCATAGCAACTAAGACCAGGTGTTCCAATGTACTAATATGGTCATGAAAAGAGCACTTCAGAAGTCTAACAGGAGGTGACGGGGTTGCTTTGGCATAGTGACTAGGGGTACTGTTTTTCACTCCCCTTCCAGTAGAGGCAGTTCTATAGTTTCCTGCCATGTTGCCTTGTTCACTTGAAAAGTTAACAGCTGTTCCACTCCTTCCACACTAGGCAAACAAACTGCACAGTAGAAAGCTGTAAATAGAGCCATTACAGTGTATATTCACTTGGCATCCCTTTTTCATCTACCTGGGATCTTCCTGATGAGACTATTCTTGTGAGACGCAAAACATGGCCAAATTACAATCATCACAGCCAGAGAGGTGAGTTAAAATTACCAAATCATTTTGGGAGTAAGCAAAAGTTGCTGCCTGTCTTCATATAAATTCATCATACCCTTATATATTATGCAGCAGCTATGAAAAGTTATACATTTAGGAAAGAGCAAGATAATATTTAAAAGAACAAAATAGTGATGACGTAGTTAATGATGTTCTTCTGTTTTGCACCATTTTATTTTATTTCGATAATTACTCCCAAAATATTTTTATTAATTGATCAGATAAAACAAAAAACAGAGCCAATTGGTTCACTGTGTCAAGTTTCCAAGGCTGAATGTCCCATTAGTCAGAGATCTACAAATTCAATTCCATATATTAAATAATTCAATTTAACAAATACACAGTATTAAATATGTTTAAGAAGGAGATGACATTGCTTTAGGAGTTGACACAAAAAGAGAAAAATGGTACTAATGTGTGCCTTCCATGGGAAGATAGCAAAACCAAGAAAAGACCATTATTACTCTTATTAAGTGTGTGCTAACATGGCAAAATCAATGTTATCTTAACAACAAGAAGGAGAAAACCTGTGAGAGTGATCTTCAAGTATTTAAAAAGGAAATAGATATGATCAATTGTACTTCCTCAGGACAGAACTAGGAGTAATGGTTAGAAATTACAAGAACATACAGGAAGGCTGACAGTGTATTTATATACATATGTACATATATACATACATTTTTTAAAATTTAAAAGATATGTGTGTATAAATATATATTTTTATGTGTCTATATATATTGATGTATATGCCCTAAATTCTATAAATAAATGAGCTTTAACTTTTTTTTTTTTTTTTGAGATGGAGTCTCACTCTGTCACCAGGCTGGAGTGCAGTGGCATGATCTCGACTCACTGCAACCTCTGCCTCCCGGGTTCAAGCAATTCTCCTGCCTCAGCCTCCCGAGTAGCTGGGACTTACAGGCATACACCACCAAGCCAGGCTCATTTTTGAATTTTTGGTAGAGATGGGGTTTCATCATGTTGCCAGGATGGTCTTGATTTCTTGACCTCATGATCCACCTGCCTTGGCCTCCCAAAATACTGGGATTACAGGCGTGAGCCACTGTACCCGGCAGAGCTTTAATTTTTAAAAATTTAAAAGATCATGTGTATATAGATACATATGTGTGTATATATAAAAGATCATATGTGTGTGTGTATATACATAAAAGATATATATACATATATACATATATCTTTTATGTATATATACACATATATATATTTTATATATACACACATAGATGTATATATAAAGATATATATACATATATATCTTTTATGTATATATACACACACATGATCTTTTATATATATATACACACATGATCTTTTAAATGTTTTAAAATTAAAGTTCATATATTTATAGAATTTAGGGCATATACATTAAATTACTATCTATAGTGATATCTTATTAAAACTACTGGAGAGGACTTCCTGAGACCCTTTCTAAGGGCCTGTCTTCCCCCAGAGGCCCCACGGGACAGAGAAAGCATCTTGATACCCAGGGCCACAAATGAACAATCCACAGATACTACATATAAGGGAGACCTGTATCCTATGAGGTAACCTGAGGATGAAAGAGTGAGTCATATTGGGTGGCGATTAAATGACCCAGCCTCCTCTCTCAAGAAGACTTTACATTTTAGACAGGCAGCAGAAGCAGCAAAGGAGAAAGGAAGTGCAGAAGCATCAGAAGAAAAGGAGAAAACTGAGCCTTGATTACGGCAAAGCAGCTATGGTACAAAGCAACTGACATCCAATCCCTTTTTTTTTTTTTTTTTTTTTGAGACAGGGTCTCAATCTGTCACCCAAGCTGGAGTGCAGTGGTATGATCTCAGCTCACTGCAACCTCCACCTCCCAGGTTCAAGCGATTCTCCTGCCTCAGCTTCCCGAGTAGCTGGGACTACAGGCGCTCGCCATCATACCTGGCTAATTTTTGTATTTTTTGGTAGAGATGGGATTCACCATGTTGGCCAGGCTGGTCTTGAATTCCTGACTTCAAGTGATCTACCCACTTCGACCTCCCCAAGTGCTGGGATTACAGGCATGAGTCACCGTGCCCCGCTGTAACTGATACCCAATTCTAAGGGAACAACAAGCAGACCAGTATTCTGAACTTTCTGCTCAATTGCCAGAGCTGTACAATATCCTTGAACAATGTTTCAGTTCTCCATTAGACCCTTCTGTTTGCCTGCCAATGCATTTTCCTACTATCCTGTGTGAATTTATTATCACCACAGGGAACCTGGAGATAACACTGAACTTCACCTGAACTCTGTACTCTTGGAAAGAGTCACAGTCAAGAAATTACCCCTATCCTTTTGTGTTCTGGGAACAGGCTTACTAGATAAAACTAACAGATGACCATCTTGCAGCCAAATGACAAGGCCAGAAACGGACTTTCCAAATTCCCATTCTCTGTCTCACACATGATTAGCCAAACTCTTTGTCCCCATTTGCCATTCTGGTTGGTCAATGCCCACCAACGACCCGACCAAACTTTAGTCAGGCTCCTCTCCTTCCTTGAAACCCCTGAACTTTGGTCCACCCTGAAGCAATGGAAGGTGAGCCACCCCTCCTTAACGGCCATTCCCCAGAACCAGCTGACCTCAGGGAAAAACATCCCCGATAACACAATATTCTGCCTCCCGCTATTGGAATCATCCTCTTCCTTTTATTGTAATAGTCTATTTAGATAAAGCCTCTCCTTACCTAAGTCCAGATTTGTTTTTAATTGACACTTGCAACCTTCAAACAGCCTAACTTTACAAAACATAAATTAAAACCATTAAATATCCTCTCATTTACAATATTTTTATAGAATCACAGCTATTACATCTTTTTTGATATATAGCCACATAATAAAATATAACATCTGTTAAATTTTTCCCAATGTTGAAATAGGAAAATTAACTAGACAATTAATTATTAAAAATAATTAAAATATGCTGGTTAAAATTAAGCATTTCATGATGAAAATGAAAAGCGGAACCCAAACAACTTAAGTTTTGAAATCACTGAAATAATTTCTTTATATTTTCACTTTTGTCTTACACAGTTCAATCATTGCCTGACAACCTATTCAAAAGAAGAAAAAAAGCTTGATGAGCTTGTATTTATGTTGGCCAACTATTAATTCAAGCTATGAAAGTAACAATAATATATATACTTGCTAAAGTTCTTTCTGAAGAACTTTCTGCAACAATCTGTCACTTTTCCAGTGGTCCAGTATCCTAATCTCAACCTAGCACCTTTCACCGTAGATGCACATTAATTGCAGAACATACAAAAACACAGATCTCCAATGTGTTTAATCAAGAAGAGAAACAGAATAGACATTTATACTTCAGAAAGCATTTTTTTCTAAAATACTTACATTCTTAATTATAAAAAATATTTTGAAATAATACTTATATAACAAACACATCACAGAAAAATCACCTACTCACCAGCATTGACTATAGCATCTACCTCTAGCAATGTGATGTCGCCTCTATAGAGAGAAACTTTTTCAGTCAAACTTTTCTTCACCTGGGATGTTTCCTGAGTATTTTCTTCTGTAATAGAAAATGGATATATATCAATAATAATATTATTAATTAATTTAATCAAGATGATTTTTTACTCAAGACTACTACAAGACCCAATATGTGTCATGCTCTACTACAAAAAACAAGTGGAAATAAGAGCGTAAGTACGAGGGGTGTGGATTATTCTCTATTTTGTAATTCTCACAACAAACACACTATCACATACAAAATGGACATACAATAAAATTTTAGTATGTTATATTGGTCAACAAGAAATTCAATACTTATGGGTAATTTTAGTAAAATATCCATTCTAAAATAAAATTACATACCATTACATTCACAAGGAGGTAAGGAAAAGATGTTTCAATCTTTAATGTTAGGTAAGAAGAACTTACCTAAAAGGCATCCTTGATAAGAATATATATATATATATATTTGAGCAAAAAAAATTTAGGTTCAGCTCTTTGCTACTTCTTTTTTTTTTTTTTTTTTTTTTGGCGAGGGAATCTCACTCTATTACCCAGGCTAGAGTGCTACAGTGGTGTGATCTCGGCTCACTGCAACTCCTGTCTCCCGGGTTCAATAGATTCTCCTGCCTCAGCCCCGCCCACCTCTCCCCCACTACCCAAGTAGCTGGAATTACAGGCATAAGCCACCATGCCATGCCCATCTAATTTTTGTATTTTTAGTAGAGACGAGGTTTCGCAATGTTGGCCAGGCTGGTTTTGAACTTCCAACCTCAAGTGATCTGCCCACCTCGGCCTCCCAAAGTGCTGGTATTAAAGGCATGAGCCACCATGTCTGGCCAGCTCTTTGGTACTTCTAAGTAACAAACTATTACTCCGGATAGGATATTTCAAGGAGAATATTTGAATTTGTTAAACTGCTCCTTTCTTATCAAATTGTATTTTACCTTTTGCTCTAGAGGGCGCTACTAGATTTTAAAAAGAAAGCTTTACCCCAACACACAAGAGCCAGCAAGCAGGTATATTTAAAACAAGCCAAAAACATTACATTCTGAAATCTGATTTTTTTTAAATGATTTAGAGCAAGACTATAAACTTGAATTTCCATTTATTTTTAACAAATAGTAATAAGATAAATTAAACCTAGTAAACAAAGCTGTGCAAAATAAATGTTTTAAAATATTTTAAATTGCTATTCATAAAAAGGTTTTTAATATACTTATAGGAAAGCTGATCTGTATTTTTTAATTTATTTATATTAAAGTATGATATGTGTAAATCTTTCATGCAAGGAGATACTGCTATTCACTCACTGAGATACTCTGATTTTTAAAAGTATTTATGATATGTGTAAATTTTTAATGCGAGGAGATACTGCTATTCACTCATTGAGATACTCTCATAAGCATGCAATTTTGAGACATCTGGGGGATTAGAGGTGATAGGTTATGAGTCACCTAAATTGTCTTTGGACCACAATAGTCCCCCCACCAAAAAGAAAATTTGGCCAAGACTAGAAAATAACCTGTGACCATAAAAATGATCCTTTCTCTGTCTATAAAGCATTCCCTTCTTAGCAACCACTTCTCTCCCAGAAGTATTCTAATCAAAATACTCAACTGGTTGTAGTAATAATGAGAAGGAGAATAATGTGGGCAACTTGTATGTTAATGAAGTAGAGAAAAACTTTATGAAACCTCAAAATATAAAATACTTATACTTGAGTTGACCTCTCAGGGACTCCTACAGTACTATTTATCTCTGCCAGATAGTGGGTCAGAGCAGACTTTACTACCAGACTGACTCTGTTAAAATCCTAATTCTGCCAATAAACAGCTGGGTGAGTTTGAATAAGTTATTTCCTCCATGCATCAGTTTGTAAACTACTGGCTCCTTCACAGTTAACATGAGTTCATGACACTTAAAATGTTTGCCTCATAGTAAGTGATCAACAAACACAATCTTTTTTTTTTTTTTTTTTTTTTTGAGACGGAGTTTCGTTCTTGTTGCCCAGGCTGGAGTGCAATGGCGTGGTCTCAGTTCACTGCAACCTCCATCTCCCAGGTTCAAGCGATTCTCGTGCCTCAGCCTCCCAAGTAACTGGGATTAGAGGCACCCGCCACCACGTCCAGCTCTTTTTAGCAGAGATGGGGTTTCACCATGTTGGCCAGGCTGGTCTTGAACTCCTGACTTCAGTTGATCCACCCACCTCAGCCTCCCAAAGTGCTGGGATTACAGGCGCGAGCCACCGCGCCTGGCCAACACTACCTTTTTTTTTTTTTTTTTTTTTAACAAAGGTGACAAATATTATTTCAGCATCCATGGACCACAATAGTAAGATATTTTTTCAAAATATTTTATTTTAAATAAAATATCAATCTATTTATTATTCCTTATCAGTGAAAGAGACTATATTTTGTTTGTGCTCTTATCAAATTGTCAACACCTGACCCAATGACAAAGACTCTGAGCCACAAGTCCTTCAGTTCCACATCCAACTAGTTTCTATTGTGATTAACTAAATTATAAACTCTTGATTCTCCATTAATGATTATTAAATGACAATAAACATTTGGTGGCTTTGTCAGAGAAAAATGCATATTTAGACTATTGTGAACCTAGAAATTATAAAGATTCATCACTGAAGATGTTTCAGAACTCTATCAGGCATTAAATTGACAGACTTATAAATGAATGCAGAAAGACCATTTCAACTTGGGAGACAGAGTAAATAGATTTCCTAATTATTCTTTAACTGGTTTTAGCTCTAAAAAGTATTATTTCATTTTCTCATGAAGCATTATGTAAGTAACATCACATCTGTAGTGATAGAATTTTTAAACATATGAGACAAGTCATGTGTTTCTTTCTCAAAAGTAATTATAAAAGAAAGGTATGGGAGGGCTAGGCACGGTGGCTCGCGCCTGTAATCCCAACACTTTCAGAGGCTGAGGTGGGCAGATCACAAGGTCAGGAGATCAAGACCATCCTGGCTAACACAGTGAAAATCTGTCTCTACTAAAAAAAAAAAAAAAAAAAAAAGAGCCAGGCATGGTGGCACGTGCCTGTAGTCCTAGCTACTTGGGAGGTTGAGGCAGGAGAATCACTGGAACCTGGGAGGTGGAGGTTGCAGTGAGCCGAGATCGTGCCACTGCACTCCAGCCTGGGCGACAGATGGAGACTACGTCTCAAAAAAAAAAAAGAAAAAGAAAGGTATGGGAAAACATTGACGTTTAAACCATTTTTATACCACCGTTCAGTTTTTTAAAAAGAAACTCTAATCTGTCATCTGCAAATTTTTTAAATGGATATTTTGAGACTGAAGTGAAAGTTCAAACAATTCAACATAATGAATAAACATACTGCTGTGACATGTCACTCAAGTAAGTTACTCAAAATAGTCTTTACTTGAATGTCAGCATTATGAGGGAATATTTTAATTGTCTCTCATTTTAAAAACTAACAGGAGACTCTTCTTTCCTCAACAGTCAGATTATACTTACGGCCCAATTCCTCACATAGTATGCGAAAAAGGTATGTACATACTTAAAGGCTACAGCTTGATAGGACTAATAATTAGCAGTATTTCCTTCAACAATAAATCAAAACCTAATGGGAGTATTTTTTGACCACCAACTATTCTTTGCAAATACAATATAAATTACCACTTAGAGGCCACCTCTTTTATTTGCATAGCAATGTGTTGCCTTCCTCTTCACACACAAAGCTCAATGTATCTTTTTCCGTACCCTAGGTTTTCAGTAATAAATAGGACAAAAAGTTGTCAAGTATATCTCCCTCATGGACATTCTCTACGTACACAAAGCACCAACTCAGGCTTTGTGCATCACTGACAACTGCAAGTTGAAATATCTGTCAGTGTAAACACGTGACAGTAATTGCTCTTCCGTATCGTATACTTTTGATAATGTCAAAGAAAACCGGAACTGGAAGTGATTAAAGCAGTAAAAACAGATTTTATTCAGTAACTATTACAGTAAAGGAAAGAGACCTCAGTATAGAACTGGGATCAATTCCAAATACAGCAATAACAAGCAGGGATTTATAGCCAAGGAGCAGGATGGAGGTGAGTGGATGGAAAATAACTAAGAGGAAACATAGGGGGATTCTGGTTATAGGGCCTTAACAGTATTCTTGCTGAAGGCAAGCCAGGGTGATCACATATTGCCTGGTGGGGGATGAGCAATTTGACCAAGTATCAAGGGTGATCTGATATCAAGGGTAAGACATTTTCTCTTAACTAACTTAGCAAGATTCTTGCTGAAACTGGGCTATGCAAGTATTGCAAGAATGGGGCCTAGACACAAAAAAGACTTAGAGAAACCTGACTAAACTTTGCTTAAGAAGACAGTGTTAACTGTCCCCTTCTGGGAAAAAGACAATTTTAGTTCTCAGTGATGCCAAGTGAGGAAGGTGGGGAGAAATTAAAAATGTTAGTCTGGAGACTTGTAGTAGGCTATCAGAGGAAACTAGAAGAATTGAGAAAATGTATAAGATGGCAGGCAATAAGCCAGGTACCAGGCCAGTTTCCCAAGAGGACTTTGTAAGCATTGACTCCATAAAGTCTTTGTGCCTTAAAAGTGTCTGGATGTATCTGATTCAATGCATCATTCTCAAATATTCAAAAATTCTCAAACATCCCAGTCAAAGCCTTGGTTATAAACTGATTTTTCCAAGTATGTCCTGTTACAAGGAAGACAGAATCTTATTGAACTTATCCAAATAATCGTAATGCCATTGAGAATTAGAATACTCAATAAGTGTTTCTGAATTCTGGAGGGATCAGGTTGGAAGAAAATATGTTTCATCTCTTTTTACAAAAGCATAACCTACTAAATTGTCATGAGTTACAGAAAGCATTAGAAAACAGGAAAAAAAATGCTCCTTAAATAAGACATTAAAGAATGAGAAATATTCCAAAACAATAACCATAAAAATTATCTTATTTATTAGTTTATTCTGCCCCATGTAATTGAATCTTCTGCTTTATCCCGGGTTAGCAGTTTTATGAGTCAGCTTCTCTAGTAGCTGCGGAAATCCATACTCATTCCAGTGGTATGGTCTACAAGTATCTAAGCAATGCCATTCGAAGGCTACACCCCAGAGTTCCTGGCATGGTCCTTTCCATAGGTCTCTAAGACAATCAGTTGTGTTGAAAATGAAGCATTCTGGCTTATAAGCTGATTACAGGAGCTTTCAGGAAGAATCAGAGTAAAAGAAAAACTATCTGTGGATAATAAAAGACTTAAAATGTCTATGGTTAAACTCTGTTCATTATAAAAATGATAAAACTGATGAGGGAACTAGGTTATTTTTGTGGCACACAATATTTAAATATTTAAATAATAGTTGGCATTATGATGATAACAGTATATACAAGGACATATGATGGACAATGAGGGTATTGGCAAATGTCTATGAAATTCACATAATTTCTGGAATGTTATTATTATTAATATTTACCCATACAAATATAACCTAGAAAAGCTTAAGCATCACTTTTTACTTGACAATGCTTCCCACATAATTTAGTATATCAAACAAACAATATTTTTACTAGGTGAAAGAACAAATCCTTTGACATTTTCCAGGGGACCTATGGGAAATCTCAAGGTCAGTCCAAGATTAATAATTCATTTAGGGCTGGGCACGCTGGCTCACGCCTGTAATCCCAGCACTTTGGGAAGCCGAGGCGGGTGGATCACCTGAGGTTAAGACCAGCCTGGCCAACATTCTAGAATAAATAGAATACAATAAATTAATTTAGAATCTGATTTTGGAAAACTGTCAAAAATGTCAAAAGATTTGAATGCTGATTAAACAGGATCATAGATCACTATGAAACAATACTTAAGTTCTCTTAAAAGGAGATGACATAGAAAACACAAAGCACAATAAATTATTTTGATAAGGCACAGAATTTTTGTTTCCTAGGCAGATTACTTGAAAGGCAAAGAGGCAGCCGGACATGATGGCTCGTGCCTGTAATCCCAGCACTTTGGGTGGCCAAGGCGGGCAGATCACCTGAGGTCGGAAGTTCAAGATAAGCCTGACCAACATGGAGAAACTCCATCTCTACTAAAAATACAAAATTAGGCGGGCATGGTGACACATGCCTGTAATCCCAGCTACTCAGGAGGCTGAGGCATGAGAATCACTTGAACCCAGGAGGCGGAGGATGCAGTGAGCCGAGATCGCGCCATTGCACTCCAGCCTGGGAAACAAAAGTGAAACTCCATCTCAAAAAAGAAAAGAAAGGAAAGAAAAACCTTTCACAACTGTTATTAAGAACAGACCAATATTCCAAGAAAACTTTGCTTTAACAGAAATAAAACCAAGTTCTAGTTTTATATCAGCACGCTATTGGGCTCATGTTATTTAAAAAAAAAAAAAAAAAAAAAAAAAAAAAAAAAACCTTTACATAGAAATCAATTTAATCTTAGCCAGCTTGAAAACATAAAGAATTCCTTTTCTGCAAACCTACAGCTTTCTATATCCATTCAGATTTCGTCCTACATTTTTCCTCTTTCTCATTCTGGAATAACCAGTAATCTCATTTTAAGACAAAATTACACTCTTTTTCCCTTATCTACAGCAAAAAAAGTCCTTCATTCCTCACATACTTTGCATACAGAGTTGTTTCTCCTCACGTTTATTACTTTTAGTAGTTTAACTTACATGTATTAAATGTAATTTGAACGACCAATACACTTTTACAAAGAAAACTTAAGAAGTAGACAGCTGTAAACTGTGTCACATGCTAGCATTCTATAGCATACTAGCAGGTTTTATGAATATATCATCTTACAATTTCTAGAGATATCTATTTCTTTATAGCGTAATCTTTCAAAAGAACATCTTATTAATGGGCCCAATTATTTCTAGTTTCTTTATGCCATGTGAAAATAAAAAGCCAAAGTATATAAACTCAAACTTAGGTTTAGTATTAGTATTTTAGTCATTTATATTTCTTAGAAATTATGTGGATTTTAATTAATATCTATTAATGTAACATAAGTCTAAGGTTGCAAATTACTAAAAATATTTTAAAAACAATTTCCAGGCAGACATACTATAACATTAAACAAAGCTAGCCAACATCTCAAGTTATTTTCCTGTTAACGATTTCTACAACATATGTATATAATAGGCAAGTATTATAAAAGCAAAAACCTAAAAAGTTAAATACATGGATTTTTGTTTTACTGTTATGCTTGATATACAAGAAGTCATGTCTATAAAGCAATTTAATTTTAGTGAATGTTTACTTGTACACTGGTTCTTAGGTGAAATTTATAATTTTTATAATATTAAATATTTAGTAGACATAAGTTTATCTGATCAGCAAACCCAAGTAGAATAAAAACATGCCCATATTATACTTAATGCTGACAAGTCATTAAGACAAACCCATTTTTATTAAACCAATAATATTAAATTAATCTTATTTACTGAAAACTTAGCAAAGTCATAGGAACTTTTTTTTTGGGTAGAAGGTGAGGGGGCAAGGTCTCACTCTGTCACCCAAGCTGGAGTGCAGTGGTGAAATCTCAGCTCACTGCAACCTCCAACTCCTGGGCTCAAGCAATCCTCCCACCTCAGCTTCCTGAGTAGCGGGGACTACAGACATGCGCTACCAAGCCAAGCTGATTTTTGTATTTTTTTATGCGTGTGTGTGTGTTTGGGGTTTGTTTTTTTTTTTTTTTTTTTTTTTTTGGTAGAGATGGGTTTCACCATGTTGCCCAGGCTGATCTTGAACTCCTGAGTTCAAGCGATCCCCCTGCTTTGGCCTCCCAAAGTGCTGGGATTACAGGTATGATCTACCACATCCAGCCCATATGAACTTTAAAACACATTTGGGTTAGTTTCCACATTTCTGGGAGTTTTTGGAATATTTAACTTATATAAGAGTTCATTAATCTGTAAGATAATTTGAACAGTTCTTCTTTATGAGATTTTATGAATTATGTTGGTAATACTATCCTTACGTAGAAAAATATCACATATATATAACAAACATACATATGTAAACATATACAAACATATGTGCATACAGCCGCAAACAGATCTTACAGCTTTTATTCTAAAATTTTAGCAATTAATCAGGTAAACAAAGTAATATAATTTTATCTTTCGTCTACATTTTTGTCAAAATTGTATTTTTGATAAATGGAACAAATTAGGTTACCTGTTCTATATGAGGGTTAATGTTTTTTAGTAATATTTATAGAGAAGATTTTTAAGATTTTCTCATGTAATCTTATGGAGGCTGTCGACTAAATTTTAGGCAGTAACTGAGGTGACATCAAACAGCTGTAAGGATGTCTCGAAAGCCCATCTGACTGCATAAAATATTCAGTGTTTCTAATTAGCATTTTTTTCCTTTTCAGCCTCAGGTGGTTGCTTTTGGGGATCCTTGAGACCCTTGAAAACCCTCAATGAGGGACAATGTGCTCAAAGTTCAAGTGCCTATAGGGAGTTGAAAGCTGAAGTAAAGAAGAAAAAGTCTGGCAGATATGGACAGAAGGATGATGAAAGAGGTAAGGGTTTTTAGGGAGACATCAAAGATTCAAGAGAATGGAAGGTGAAGTCCAAGATGGCAAGGGCAAGAAGGAGGAGCAGAAGCAATGGGAAGGGAGAGGTCTTAGAGGAGCCAGTTTGGAAAGATCTTAAGTTTCCTAGAGAAGCCAATGAAATTCTAAATTATCTTTAGTCAAACAATAAATAAACAGAGTTAGTGGAGCACATACAGTAGTCCCTCCTATCCACAGGGAATATGTTCCAAGACCCCTCATGGATGCCCGAAACCACAGATAGTACCAAATCCGGCTGCTGTCAGTCAGAACACATTTCTATTAATGTCTCACACTCAAAAATGTAGTGTTTTTTCCATTGTAACTAGGCATTTGTCATTCACAGTGGCTGTAATTTTGCAGTCTGAGATGCGACAGCAAAGCTAACACAAATTTCTTTTTCCTTCTTCACAATTTCACGCATAGAATTTGTTCTTACATTAAATACCAACATACAATTTCTTTGAAGTACAGAACTTTCACCTTTTTACTTAAAAGAAGCACTTTATGGCTTCTCTTTGGCATATCTAAATTGCCACCATCACTATTCTTGTGCTTTGGGGCCATTATTTTGTAAAATAAAGGTAACTTGAACACAGGCAGTGCAATACACAGACAGTGAATCTGATAACTGAGACGACTACAAAGAGACTTAATGGTTGTATAGCATCTACCATTTGGATACACTTAAAAAGTGATGATTCACTTCCCAGGCAGGATAGAGTAGATGGCACAAGAGTTCATAAAGCTACTCAGAATGGCACAAAATTTAAAGCTTACAAATTAATTTCTGGAATTTTCTACCTAATATTTTCAGACTACAGTTGACTACTGGTAATTGAAACTGCAGAAAGCAAAACTAAGGATAAGGGAGACTACTGTAGTCAGCAGAGCCTTGAGAACAGGGTTTCAGTCAACTAAGAAGTTCCCATGGGAGAAACATGTTCAAATAGAACAGGGAGACCTCACAGAGTGCCAGGAAAAACCATTTCCATCTCAGGATTCTGGAAGTGAATACCCACTTGGAACCAAGAGCCATGAAGAAAGACTTCCAGCCCAGTAGTACCTTTCAAAAGCAATCATAGGTCTCTAACCCAACATCAGCCAGTAAATTCAGAATCTTAACTATGAATATCTGTTCCTACCACGCTTCAGTGAACTGTCATCTAGGGCAATGGCTTAGGAGTCAGACTCATCAACTGATCCCAGATCAATCAGTCAGGAGTTAAGACAAAGGTTTCAAAGGTATACAACTGGGTCCTAGATGAGAGATCCAGGAATCCAATAATAAATCTAATCCTACTCTATCACAGGACCATTAACTGTTAAAGGATCTAGAGCTGGACAGCAGTTAAAGCAGTAAAAACATTATTCAGGGACTATTACAATAGGAGAAAAGAGACTTCAGTATCAAACTGAGCTCAGTTTCAAATATAGCAGGAACAAGTAGGAATTTATAGCCAAGGGGCAGGATGGGATCAATGGATGGAAAATTACCAAGAGGAAACATTAGGGATAAGATGGGATTCTTGCTGAAGGTAGGCCAGTATGATCATATGTTGCCTGGAGAATGGTGGGGGATGAGGAATTTGATCAGATACCAAAGTGTTAGATATTCGATAGGAGATTCTCTCTAAACTGACTCAGCAAGATTCTTGCTCAAACTGGACAATGAAGGACAAGGACAGGGTCTAGACAAGAAAAGGGCTTAGAGGGACCTAACTAGAGTTTGGTTAAAGAGACAGTCTTTGTCAATATCATATGCCATCCAAAAAGTCATATTTGGGGAAAAAGTATGTCCCTTCTACTTCCTCCTCTAAGGATAATATTTATTATTAACTTTGCAGTGGTTTTATAATTGTTTATAATAGATTACATTTATAATTGTTTATAATACACGTTAGAGAAAACGTGAAAAACTTTTGATATGAGCTCACTCCAAGAAATTAGTGGGTGTCCTGTATAGCTTAAGTATCATGGTGATCTCTACCTTTCACTGTCTTTGAGCTATTTTAAAACTCTGTAAGCTGCAGAAAATAGATAATAATGTGAATTATTGTCCATATAAATGCAAATGAATTATATTCCCCGGAATACAACTGAATATTATCTTGAGGACAATTTATATTTATTTTCATTTGTTTTGTATTACTTGTAAATTCATTTAAGTATTCTTTATTGCCTATATATGCATGGTTCTTTAAATTCTCCTTTCAACCAGAGTAAAATGTGTTGATAAGTGCTCATTTTATATTTGCATGAATCATCTTCTCATCTTTTTTTTTGTTTTGAGACAGAGTTTCACTCTGTCACCAGGCTGGAGTGCGATGGCGCAATCTTGGCTCACTGCAACCTCCACCTCCTGGGTGCAAGCAATTCTTCTGCCTCAGCCTCCCAAGTAGCTAGGATTACAGGCATGCGCCACCATGCCCGGCTAATGTTTGTATTTTTAGTAGAGATGGGTTTTCGTCATGTCAGTCATGCTGGTCTCAAACTCCTGATCTCAGGTGATCCACCCACCTTGGTCTCTCAAAGTGCTAGGATTATAGGCGTGAGCTAACATGCCCAGCCGTGTAATCTCATCTTTATAAAAAACATTTCCGTCTTACAGACATTTTTAGTTTTAATGCATGTTCTAAATATTTGTATAGCATTTACCATGATCTATATGCTCTATATGCTCTTTTTTTTTTTTTTTAGATGGTGTCTCGCTCTGTCGCCTAGGCTGCAATGCACTGGTGCGATCTCAGCTCACTGCAAGCTCCGCCTCCTGGACATACGCCATTCTCCTGCCTCAACCTCCCAAGTAGATGGGACTACAGGCATCCGCCACCATGCCCGGCTAATTTTTTATATTTGTAGTAGAGACGGGGTTTCTCCCTGTTAGCCAGGATGGTCTCCATCTCCTGACCTTGTGATCCGCCCACCTCGGCCTCCCAAAGTGCTGGGATTACAGGTGTGAGCCACTGTGCCTGGCCAATCTACATGCTCTTCTAATGCTTACAAATATTAACCCCTATAATTCTCATAACAAACATATGTATATAGTACACATTACTACTATTCCCTCAATAAGTAAAATGAAGCTGAGGCATGCAGAAATGAAGCGGTTTGACCAAGTACACACAGCTGGTAAGAAAGCTGGGATTTGAACCCAGGCAGCCCATGATCTTAATCAACATGCTAAGCAGGCTCTCATATACCATTTTTATTTCAAAAAGTCCATCTGTGAATGAACCGTCTGTTTAAGTCCCATCTCTTCCTTTAGTGGCAAAATGCAGCAATTTCATCCCTGTCCCACCACACCCCATACACACACACACACCAAGAAAAAGCATTACTTGCTTTTGCCCTAGAGGAAAAAAACATAACTGGTTTTCCAGAGTAGTTATGATACTTTGAAAACAATACAAAGGTCTCAGTAGTTTCTGCTACCATTTGACAAAATTTCGTAACATACAACACACCAAGGACTAGAAAATAACATAATAAAATCAAATTTGCAGATGTTAATCATGTATCTTCTATTTATGTTTTCTCTTGTTTGCTTGTTTATACAAAATCATCAAACTCGCAGATTCATATCCCAACACATATACTACTTTGTTTACACTGAAATTCTGTGTAGTATTTACATTTTTGACCTTATTCTGATTTTTTAAAATTGTTTTGTAGAGACAAAGTTTCACTAAGTTGCCCAGGCTGGTCTTGAACTCCTGGCCTCAAGCAATCCTTCCACCTTGGCCTCCGAAAGTGCTGGGATTACAGGTGTAAACCACCATGCCTGGCCTATGACCTTATTCTGAGTTCTGGCATTATGTTACTATTTTACGTCTATTTTAGGCATCAATAAGCCACATTAGAGACAGACTGATTCATTTTATGAGGTAGGGATATAATGTAATCCTATTGTAACAAGAAAAGCAAATTTAACAAAAGATATAATTCACTAACATATGAGGTAGACTAGGAGAAATAAACTCTGTTAACTCAATTTTAATCAAGATGAAATGGTCAGGCCAGCCTCAGTGGCTCACGCCTGTAATCCCAGCACTTTGGGAGGCCAAGGCGGGCGGATCACGAGGTCAGGAGATGGAAACCATCTTGGCTACCATGGTGAAACCCTGTCTCTACTAAAAATTCAAAAAATTAGCCAGGTGTGGTGGCGGGTGCCTGTAGTCCCAGCTACTGGGGAGGTTGAGGCAGGAGAATGGCGTGAACCGGGAGTCGAAGCTTGCAGTGAGCTGAGATAGCGCCACTGCACTCCAGCCTGGGAGACAGAGTGAGACTTCGTCTCAAAAAAAAAAAAAAGATGAAATGGCCAATACTGTCCTTATTTCAAAAGCATAACTTTTAAGATTATAATTACCATTTGAGGATATAACAGAATTTTCATTAAAATCATATTTTATATTTCAAACTTCTTAAATATTGTTTTAAAATTGTTTCATCACTTTCCCTACGAGGCTGTCAAACTTCCTGAAGGTCATCTGATAAACAGCTAAGGGATCATCATTAGGTACTGAGCAATATAAAGGATGTTGCTTTAAGCTACTATGTTTTGGAAGGGTTTTTTGCCCAGCAAAAGCTAACTGTAGGAGGAGGCTTTGAAGATATAGCCAGATTTGATGATCTTTGGAAGATCATTAGTAGGTCCTAATGATCCCTTAGCTGTCACACTTAAAAGAATAACATGCTGGGAGATATTCACACAAAATGCCTGGGAATACTCCAAATTCTTATTTTCCCCCGTATTGAAATCCCTATATTTTGGCACCCATAGACAGGATTCAGAGAAGCCACCAAGGGTACCAGTGAGTTATCTAATGATACCAGTAGGGGCCTGCTGTCAGTGAACCTCTTCCCGTTTCAGGACGCCTGAAAAATCAGTTTAGTCTTAATCCAGCCATGTGGATACAGATTTAAATTAACATTCCCTCTCCACAAAAGAAAAACAAAATAATTAGTAGGATACCATGCCAAGAAATCCCCACAAGTATCTATAGAAATTAATGTAAAAATGAAATTATAATAAATGTATTATCAAGATGATCAGAAAAAATAATTTTGGGTTCAGTAAGAGCTTTTATGGATATACAATCAGGGAACTAGAGGAATCCCAGAGGTTAAGCCGCTTCTGAGATCATTTCTTGAAACCAGCCAGTCAATCTCCACACCTCCATCTCCTATTTGATCGTTATTCTACATTACACACACACACACACACCCCTCTATACTCTAGCATATCCATTTATTCTCAAAATATATAGTTCTTTTAGGTATTATAGATGTTATACTAGAAGATTCTCTCTCATAGGCTAATTCATAGTAGCTGGTGTGCCAGAGGTTTACAATTTCATTTTTGGGCTACATCTTCAAAGCTTCCTCCTAAGCTTTTGCTGTGCAAAAATCCTTTCCAAAACTTAGTGGCTTAAAACAACATCCTTCATATTGCTCATCAGCCTGTGGTTAACCAGGCAGTTCTACAGTCACCTGGTGAGGTGACTAAGTTTAGATGGTTCTAAATGGCCCCACTCACATTTGGCTGGCAGTAGTCAGGCTGGTCTAGGGGCCTCAGCTGGGATGTCTATCTCTGCTTCACATGGCTTCTCATTCTCCAATATACTAGCTGGGACTTTGCATGATAAGCGAGCACAGATGACAATGTGCAAGCACTCTTTAAGCCTCTGCTTGGGTCATGTTTGTTGCAGTCCCATTGGTCAAAGCAAATCACATGGAAAAGCCCAAAGTCATTGGAAGAGGAGTAAATAGGAGCGTAGACAGAGGGAAGTGTCATTCTTTGGGGATCTTTTTGGCCCCATTTACTAAGCACATTCTGAGTTACTGAATTTTCTGCATACTAGATCCCAATATTTGTTTTGATTGCAGTTTTGTTTGATATGCAAATATTTATTTGGGACATATTTTGATTTGATGGAAACTTGGTTCATACTGGTTCTGTTTTTGTAATGCCATTTCAGTAACGACTTTCGACTTCTAATACATTTCTCTACTGCAGAAATATAATATCTAAATGCCCACAGGAGACAGACAGGCAACATAACTGAGTGAGGCCAGCCTGGTGAAAATAAATACAAATATACCGTGTTATAAATCTGAAAGCAAAGAATGTCCTGTCCAAAGGATGTTGCCTCTATTCACATGTCATTTGAGGATGTGGGCCTTGTACTTCCAGATCTCCTTGTTTTACAGGAAAAAAAGGAAATCTAAGTTTTAATGTAAAATCCCCTGATTTTTAAATACTAAAATTTAAATAAAAATTTAAAATGAATTTTAACGGCCAGGCACAGTGGCTCATGCCAGTAATCCCACCACTTTGGGAGGCCAAGGAAGCCTGATCACTTGAAGCCATGAGTTTGAGACCAGCCTGGCTAACATGGCGAAACCTGTTTCTCCTAAAAATACAAAGTTAGCTGAGCGTGGTGGCGAGGGCCTGTAATCCCAGCTACTGCGGAGGCTGAGGCAGGAGAATCGCTTGAACCCAGGCAGCAGAGGTTGCAGTGAGCCAAGATCACGCCACTGTACTCCAGCCTGGGCAACAGAGTCAGGCTCCATCGCAAAAAAAAAAAAAAAAAAAAAAAGCAATTTTAAAGCAACAGCAGCAATGGTACTGGTCAAGTTAAAAAAAAATCTATCTTTGGGCAGAATTCAAGCAAAAGCTATTAACTTTTGACCTCTTTAATGGATCCCAAACAGCCCATCACGTAAGGCTTTCCATGACTTGGTTAAAACGTGGATAGTTCCAATCTTATCAGCCCCTGTTCCCCAATCTGTGGTACTCTCCATATTTCTCATCATGGGTGAGTTCTTACTTTTCCTCAATACATCCTCTATTTCCTTCCCCTGTGATTTCAGAATGCCCTTTGCCTGGTCATCCTCATCCCACCCTAAAGCCCTCTGGTACTCTTAATGATTCTTTAAAACTCAGCCTGGATGTCTCTACTTTCATAAAACTTCCTATGAATGTTATTTCTCACTCTCTGAATCCCAAAGCCCTTTGGGTCGTCCTCATGACATTTATCATATCCTTCCCAGTACTGAAGTTATCTATGTATGTTTTATCATCATTCCACCAGAATGAGGAGTTTGTATTCTGGCTGAACTTTGTTTCCTGTATTACTTAGCAAGCTTATCATGCCTAGAATGCCCTCCTGCTCAGGTGAGCTTACACTAAAATATGAGCTCCTTATATGAAGGTTTCCTTGATTTTCCCAGCCAGGATTAGTTTGGAATCTCAGAAACTGTGGGGCAGGGGGGTGGGGGGGATGGGGGGATGGGGGGATGGGGGGTGTGGTGGTGGGGTGGGGGGGCGGTGGGGGGGGGTGCTGGAGGATAATCTGTTGCTAAGATTTTTATCCAAGGAAGCTGTTGCTAAGATTTTTATCCAAGTTGGAGCTAAGAAGAGAGGCAGGGGAATTAAGTCAAAGGAGAATTAAATAAGTGAGCTATTGAATTGGAAGGGTAAGCACACAAGAGAAAAAGCATGCGCATCAGAGTTCAGCATTATACCTTTAAGAACGAACAACGGAGCCATCTGTAGACATCCTAATTCTACCCTTTCCTAAAATAAAGTTGAGCTTTATAGATTTTATATATCCTGTTTATGTTAATATTTTGAATGGTTATAACCACTCTCTTGAGGTAACTCAAGAAAACTGAGACACAGAGAGATCAACCAACTAGCTTGGCCATGGTCTTACAAGTGACAGAGCTAAGATTTGAACACTGGAAGTCTGATTCTAGAACCCATATGCTGAATCACTGTGCAAAACTGCCTCATAAGAATCAGCCTCACAAGGGTAAAAACAGATCCAGGAGTTCTTTAAATAAGGACACACCTCACTCTCACAGGATTTTTAAATTTTAATGAGACTATCTGTGAAGATGTTTGGGATGGGAGCTTAGACATTAAAAATGTGCATTTTATCCTACTGTTATAATCTGCTAAACAATTTAGTTAAAAAATTGTGATATGAATACACAGTATGACTCAGTCTAAAGCTTATATAATAATGCAACCTAATTCTTCAAGTAATCTTATGTAAAAATAAAGTTCAAAAGGTTATACTTCAAAGAAAAGCAGAACCACATTTCTGCCCTTTTAGTAAAATGTATGAAATCCTCATTTATAAACAGAGAAATAAATGCTCATTCAAAAAAAATTTTTTTTTTTTAATGCAGGGTGCAGTGGCTCACGTCTGTAATCCCAGCACTTTGAGAGGCCCAGGCAGGCAGATCACGAGGTCAAGATATCCAGACCATCCTGGCCAACATGTGAAACCCCGTCTCTACTAAAAATACAAAACTTAGCTGGGCGTGGTGGCGCACAACTATAGTCCCAGCTACTAGGGAGGCTGAGGCAGGAGAATCGCTTGAACCAGGGAGGCAGAGGTTGCAGTGAGCAGATTGTGCCACTGCACCTCAGCCTGGGAACAGAACAAGACTTTGTCTCAAAAAAAAAAAAAAAAAAGAAAGAAAGAAAATTAAACTAAAATATCAGACCGCCGCAGTGGCTCACGCCTGTAATCACAACACTTTGGGAGGCCGAGGCAGGCGGATCACGAGGTCAGGAGATTGAGACCATCCTGGCTAACACCGTGAAACCCCGTCTCTACTAAAAATACAAAAACTTAGCTGGGCGTGGTGGCGGGCGCCTATAGTCCCAGCTACTTGGGAGGCTTAGGCAGGAGAACGGCGTGAACCCGGGAGGCCGAGCTTGCAGTGAGCCAAGATGGCACCACTGCACTCCAGCCTGGGAGACAGAGCAAGACTCTCAAAAATAAATAAATAAATAAGTAAAACAGCAGCATTCATAATTTTGCCTTATCAGTCAAGTGTAGGATTTTCAGCCTGTCAGTTAAGAGCTTTAGAACCTGTGAAATTAATTCTATTAAGACTGCAACCAACATTTGCACAAAATAATATGGACTAGAACTGAAGTGTTACAGTGAGTCACATGTAGTAAATAAATATTTCATGAAAATTTTGTCTCAGTTACATGTACATTAGACACACATTTATAGGTCATAATGTTTCTTACTGTGGGTCTTGAGTAAAATTTTGAAATTTGAGATCAGTGTCTCTGACACAAAAATAAAATGTTTTAAAATGTTGTCATTTTGGTATTTTGCCATTTCACAGAAATGGACAGACTTTCAAGACTATGTATCAAAATACCAAACAGTGAACATTTCTGTAAGAATTCTTGAGTGCAGAACCAAAGCTAATATATTGACTAACATACCAAGATTTTACAGGATCTAGCAGAAAGTAATATATATTGTAAATGCCCAGTAAACATAGAATTGACTGATTACAGAATGTGTTTATTCTTAAGAGGACCTGGTTTGTTTTACATGAGTCCAAATTCACATAATAAAGCACAAATAATGGACTTCTCTACAATATCACATACAAAGCTATAACTAACTCACTGGTATAACCTAAGTGGAAAATCAAAATTTTCAAAAGATGTAATTTAATCTGTAGTAGATACCTAAATCTAAACACAACAAGGAAATCAAGCCTAAATTAGTGAAAAGAAAAAAAAAATGCAATTCCACAGAACTTTCGAAAAACACCTTTGAACTCTATGGATAATGAAACTAAAGTACTGAGAGGTTATGTTGCTTGCCCAAGGTCACAGAACTGGTTGATGGCAGTCCACTATTCCTTTCCCTCCACAATGATGACTCACATATTTTGCATGTTGTCTTATAATTTAATGTTATTTAAAAGAGCATCTGTTTATGTTATAGCTATGCATGTACCATATTAACCCCTCTTCCAAGAGTCAGTAAAAAACGGAGGCAACAGATTCTGGAAGCATTATGCCTAGATATGAATCTCAACTCTGTTGCTTACTAGCTCTGTGGTACTGGTCAAATATAACCCTTCTAGCCTCAGTTTCCCCACTTATGGGGACAGTACCTCTCTCACAGCATTGTTGTGAGAATTAAACGGATTAAGACATAGCAAAGCATGTAAGAAAGTGCCCTAGACATAGTAAAAGCACAATAAACGTCAACTGGCAGGAGGAGAATTATTATTACTAATCTGAGAATTGGGGCAGAATCACTTATTTGTGCCATCTATACCAGCTAGCACAATACTCTATACATACTTCGTAAAAACACTAATTATGCCCAAATACTCCTTTCTCCTGCCAGGTAAACCAGAGATGACTCAACCAAGAAGCATGAAACAAAGAAGAAAGCTTCTTACTTGAAGCTCAGAAGACACTAAAAAAGTAGTTGAGCAAATACAGTTAAGGACTGCAGAGTTATACAAGAGTCAAATTGTGACACAGAGTGTAAAGGATCACCAGAGATCAGATATGAGGAGCCCTAACACCAAGAGGGAGAATGAAACAGGTGTGTCAGAGGTCCACACACAAGGAATCTAAGTTAACTGACCACAACAGGAATGGCAGTCTATAGCTTTCTGTTATGTGCAGCCTTGGTAGGGCCCACAGGAGTCCAGCCAAATTCAAAGGTGCAGAAGTTGAACTGACACACTGAGTTCAGGAACTCTTTGTTTTTGCTTTCCTTAAATAATGCTAATCTCTGCAACAAATGTCTTTGGTTCCATGATTCAGATTGTGTGTAAAGTTAAACATTAAAATACCAAAATCATTTTCTTTAGCTGTAGCACTTTTTTCCTACCGACGTCAAAGTAGTTTCTAATTTTCTTCCAGATTTATTATGGTAATAATCACTTCATTACTAGTCTTCTCTTTATTCACAAATGTTCTTCATTTATTACCATATTAACAGCTGAATTGCACTCAGCACTGGGCCAGATACCACGCAATTTAAAACTACAGCTGCTGCCCACCAAATACCAGTAGAAGAAAATCACTGACCCATTTAACCAATAAGTAGGATTGAAAGGGAGCCTAAATGGAAACACAGAGCCCTGAGGAAGCTCTTAAAATAATCTTGGCCTGAACTAAGACTGTGGCAATGGAGATACAGAAATGAAAATGTCAGCAATAATATTCAAGAGGCCTATTTAACAAAGTGTTGAGGTCTCACTGGAAGAGGGAGGACAAGAAATTGCTGAGGTTGACTCTCTGGTTTCTAGGTGGCTATGAAAGGTAATGCAAGTGCGAGAGCCAGCCTGGGAAAAAAGATAATTAAGTCAGTCTTGGATATGTTAAATATTAATTTCCTGCAGAGTACTCAGGTAGAAAGGCATTACATGTACATGTCTTGATGCTCAAAACAAAGGTTTTCAGGCTAGAGATGTAGATTTAGGAGACACCATCATGTGGTAGTGGCCCTGGATAAGATCAGCATAGGTACATATGTAAATGAAAAGGGACCAAAGACAGAACACTGGAGAACACCAATCTTTATAGGAAGGGCAAAGGAAAAGAACATGAAAAAGACATAGTGAACAAATACTTAGAGGGACAGAAGAGAAACCAGCAGAAGCCCATGGAGGAGAAAGTTGGCCAGCAGTTTCAATTATCACAGTGAAGCAACAGAAGGACTGAAATGTCCTATTTTATGTATTAATTACAGGTTGAGTATTCCTTATTCAAAATGCTTCCGACAGGACAGCTTCGGTGGCTCATGCTTATAATTCCAAGACTTTGGGAGGCCGAGGTGGGAAGATCACTTGAGTCCAGGAGTTTGAGACCAACCTGGCCAACATGGTGAAATTTCGTCTCCACAAAATACACAAAAATTAGCCGGGTGTGGTGGTACACAACTTAGTTTCAGCTACTCAGGTAGCTGAGGTGGGAGGATCACCTGATCACTGCAGGTCAAGGCTGCAGTGAGTCAAGATCATGCCACTGCACTCCAGCCTGGGCCACAGAGTGAGACTCTGTCTCAAAAAAAAAAAAAAAAAAAAAAAGCTTGGGACCAGAAGTGTTTTGGATTTCAAAATTTTGAAATATTTGCATACACATAATATTGGGGATGGAACCTAAGTCTAAGCACAAAATTCATTTATGTTTCACATACATCTTGTAGGGCTGAGGGAAAAACAAATAAACGTGGCTTCAGACTATAAGAGGTAATGTTCATATGCTAAGATGACTTCAGGAAGAAAAAGCCCTGAAAAGAGGCTATCAGATTTAAAGGTCCTTGTTTATCCAAATACAACTGAAAATTAAAGAGTCAGATCTCATTAGATTCTACATTTTCCTTAACTATTCCAATTATAATAACTTAACTCCTCTAACTTTAAACTGTAAGTCATATCCAACTAGTCTCTAAATCCTGCCAATTCTACTTTTGAAATACCTTTTTTTCTCCTCTTGACATTCACTGCAACTCCCCTGGCATAAGTTAAACAGTAAAATAAATTAAAAGATAAAAGTCTCTGGCCCTATTTTATAGCCTCCTTTTCTACAACTTACCCACCACTCTGATCTCATCAAATGTCTCTCTAATGCTTCCAGTCTTTGCAAATATTGTTCTAACCGGAATGCCATTTCCCTTCTGTCCCCTTCAGAAACTCCTATTCATCTTTTAGGAGCTACTACAAAGTTGTTTTGTGAATTTCTCACTACTCTGAATGACTGTGTCATTCCACGTTATACAATTATCACTTGTTTCATAAATGACGCTCAATCTCTGAAATGAGAACTTCTAGCCTAGATCCATGTGTTTTGCATATTTGAGTCCTTCCAGATACCTAGCACAATGACTGACACATGGTAAACACTCAAACATTTACTAAAGAAAGCAAAGGAAGACTGAAGGGAGCATGGCAGGAAAGAATGGAACAAAGAAACTAATACAAAGGATGCTTTCAAAGTCAATCACTTAAAATATTTTAGTGAACAATAATAGAAAGGCTTATATCAAACTAATGCAAATTTCTATGCAGAAATGTTAATGACTTAGGCATGCTATTTTAATTTCCTGCTTCACAAATCACTAATCTTCAAAGCTTCTATTTTTTATTCTTTAATCTCTAAAATAGTTTCAAGTGTGTTCCACAGAACCAAGCAAAGCTCTTGGAACAAGGGCCAAGATATCAACATTTAGCAAGTTTTAAGATCATTCTTAAACACATTAAAGTTGGAGGACCACTCCTCAAATTATTTTATATATAAGTTCACTAACATAATTTTATAATATCGGAAGCCCAACAGACTTTTATAAACTATGCATGCATTCACAGAAAGTAAAAGCTATCAGCTTACTGACTCAATGTGTCTTCATGAGCTTCTCCATGTTGTCACAAACATGGAATTATGTAACTACAGCTATGCTTAATATGCTGGTAATACTAAATTCCGTAACTATACTTATATATCATTATTTTTGAGTTCATCAATCCACAGAATTTAAGGAAAATTATGAAATAACCAGCTCTAAGATATTTAGTGAAAATACACATCTGTCCTAGAGTACTTAGGCACACACCTTCCTAAAACTCTGGGCCAGCACCCTTGCAACCTTTTCCTTCAAGGATTTTTACATGATATGATCAGACTTTGAATACTGATATGTGAAACCATAAATATATGCACAACCACCAACCTGTCTTAGAAGCACCAGTCCTGAAGGAGAAATATTTACCAAAACTCAGTTTTTTAAAAGAAATTTTATTTCTTCTGTTATCCTGCCAAAATACTGTACAGATTATTTTTAAACTTTTTCACATATTTTCATGCAATTTTAAAAAGAACTTTAAACAAATTCATTCAACTCAAGTAACAACAAATTTAAATAGAATTTTCCAGCATCCAACTTATTTCAGTGGAATATTCTATTAATAGAAGATATAATCAATAGTGTACCTACATGCAAAAATATCTCAAAGTACATTTCAAAGGAGAAACCATCATATTTAGTAATGCTTTTCAGTGTGAGAGTGCATGGTGTATATACTTATATAAATTATTAGTAAAACAATCAGTGTGATAGTTTTAAGGTAACATGCTTTATATTATATATACACTCCCACCTTTTTTGTTTAGTGTATAAGGATTACAAATGTTAATATTTTCATGGCTATATTATTAAGACATGAGGTACCTAAGGACACAAAGCTTGAATATTTTAAAATCCGTCAACTAATTCAAATATTAGAATCAATTAAACAAAGGCTATTGAATTTTCAGGGACAAAGACTACTCAATGAATTCACAGCTGGCCAAAATACACAAAAGCTCAACATTTTTTTACCACTCCTATGCACATCTGAAATACTGTTAAAATAAACTACAAAGCCAATCTATAAATAAGTCACAATAACCCAAGAGGAATAACATCATAGCATAAGCAGACTGGCACTGAAACTGTTAACAAAAATATTCAGATTCTCTGTCTGAGCACATAGATTACATCTCCCCCATCCTCCATCCCAGGTCTCAAATGATTTCACTGTGCATGCCTTCTGGAACCAATGCTCTGAGATCAGAAATGTCAGTTCTCTCCTCAGTCTATTCTCTGAATGTTTCCTTGACTTTCTTGATTTCACTGAAACCTAGGTGTCCCCTATGAATATCAACATTTTTAATGGAAGCCTTAAAAAAAATTCACTACATGTTCCTCAAAGCTAAAAGGTCCAGTAATGTTTTCCACTCCTACATGCAAAACATTTGTCCTTTCCTCCTCTAACTTAAAGTTGCTCGCCTTTCATGCCCTTTCCCAAGTTAGAAACACAGATCTGTAAATGCTGAAGTGGCTTGGACCACATAGACACAGGTAACTGCTTATCAGAGGGTTAAAGACTGAGAGAGGGAACCAGGGTCTTTAGACAACCTTGTGGAAGGAAAATAGCCAGCTACCAGCTTTGGACAGTTATATGAAAGGAACTTCCATTTTGTTTGGTGCTCAATACTTAAATGTCTTTTGCTATAGTAATTGAATCTGTAGTCATAACCTATAGTTTTCCACCATATTTTGAGTAAGTTTTCTAAGCTCATAAGCATGTAAAGGTCTAAAAGATCCAATCTATCTTCACCCTCTTTGTTCCAACCCAAGGAAAACGCTACTCTAAATGCTGTTCCCTAGATTTACATATGTCTGGCTCTATTATCGACTTCCAAATTATTAATTCAAATGTCACCTCCTCAAAAAAGCTTCCCTCATTATCCTACCTAAAGCGGTCCCCTCTCCTCATTCTAGCATTTTATCTTCTTTATAGCATTTATCACATTCTGAAATTATTTGTTCATCTATTTATCTGTTCTAGGTAAAATGTAAATGCTTTGAAAGCAAAAATCCTGTTTTGTTCATGACTATCTCAAATGCCTGACAAAATTCAGTCAGTAATGTTGAAAAAATATTCTTCCACAAAATGAAACCTCATCATGGCATTGGCTAACCCCTCTCCCTGAACCACTCCACCCACCTTCATGTCCCACCTAATTCAAGTCTCAGCTTATATATCACTGCTTCAAAAAGGACTTCTCTGACCAACCTCATGTAGCCTTAATCCGAACTGCATTCATTCTGTATCACCTCACCCTACTTATTCCCATCATACTACCTTCAAAATATAAAGCATCTTATTGACCTATTTATTGACCATCAACAAGTTGATGAGATCAGGGGTCTCATCTTGTCTTTTTCATTTATATTCTTATTTGCCTAGAACAGTGTCTGGTGCTTAGTAGGTACTCAATAAATTTTTGAGTGAATAGTGATTGTAAATATGTTTACAAAAAAGAATATACCTGCAATTAACTCTTGAGATTAAACTAAATGCAAACAATAAAAACTTGAAAATAAAGTTTAATTTGAATCACGAACTACATCATTAAAAAGACAGAGGTGAGAGAAAAAAGATTGGGAGAAGTTAAATTGTTTCACCTTAAACTGGGGAAATCAATGTATCCTTAATAGTGTTAATTCAAAAAATACAGGCTCAAATATTTGAAAAATTTAGAAATAGTTTTCAGCAGAATTAAAGTTAACCCTCTACACATCTAGAAAGAAAACAGTT
Organism: Macaca mulatta; assembly: GCF_049350105.2. Taxonomy (NCBI): domain Eukaryota; kingdom Metazoa; phylum Chordata; class Mammalia; order Primates; family Cercopithecidae; genus Macaca; species Macaca mulatta. Next base: position 69,970,090 of record NC_133415.1, read on the forward strand.
TGCGTAACAGCAATGAAGCATGAGAAACATAAATGAATAAGCCAGCAGTTAAACTATTAATGAAAATGAATAAAACGGGCTGGGCGTGGTGGCTCATGCCTGTAATCCCAGTACAGTGGGAGGCTGAGGTGGGCAGATCATGAGGTAAGGAGATCAAGACCATCGTGGCCAACGTGGTGAAACCTCGTCTCTGCTAAAAATACAAAATTAGCTGGGTGTGGTGGCACGCGCCTGTAGTCCCAGCTACTCAGGAGGCTGAGGCAGAAGAATCGCTTGAACCCAGGAGGCACAGGTTGCAGTGAGCCGAGATCACACCACTGTACTCCAGCCTGGTGACAGAGTGAGACTCCGTCTCAAAAAAAAAAAAAAAAATACGGAAAAAAGAAAAAGAAAAGTGAATAAAACTCCTCCAGTAAAAGTCAAAGAAAAAAGAAGTCAGACTCTCAATATAGGAGAAAACTCCCTAAGGAAAAAATTATTTAAAAAAAAAAAAAGAGGGCAATGATATAATCAACAAAGGAAAATAACAACAAAACCAGAACATAAGAGAAAAAAGTTCCATGATTTTTTGGTATTTTTCTAAATGTACCCTGCCATACAGAGGACAGAGAAGAGGTAGGACTGCATGTGAGAACATACAGGCAAACGATTAGCAGAGGATATTATTCACTGACATTTTCAATAGGTAATACAATTGTGGTTAAGTTTCACTGAATTTCTAGTTATTTTAATATTATTTAATAATATCCTCACACTAAAGCAATATTTTTTGCTTACCGTAATTTGAGTTGTACTGAAGCATACATACGTGCAGAAAAACTCACAAATCATAATTTATACAACTCACTGAATTATCTTAAGGTCAGTATACCCAGGTTACCACCACCCAAGTCAAGAAATGGAACACTACTAATACCTAGAAGCCTAATACCACTTCCCAATCCCTACCCCTTCCCTCATCCATAAAAGTAGCCACTAACCTGAGGTCTAATAACCAGTTTTGCCTGCTTTTGAATTTTGTAGTTTTTAAATTCCTAGTTTTGCCTGCTTTTGAATTTTATATAGGGAATCATACACACTAAGTATTTGTGTCTAATTTATTTTGATCAACATCGGTTTGTGTAATTTACCTTTGTTGCTGCATGGTGCCACAATTCGTGCATTTTTATTGCTGTACGCATTACTATATAGCACTGAATTAAATCTACCATAATTTGTTTACCCATTTTACTGCTGATGGCCATTTTTGTTTCCAGGTTTTGGCTAACACAAATAATGCTACTTTGAACATGACCGTGCTTGCCTTTCAGTGGGTATCTGCATGAATTCCTATCAAAGTTGCTGGATATATGTATGTATACACATACTCACAGCTTTAGTAGGTGTTGCTAATTTTCAGAAGTGATTTTCACAATTTATATTTTCCCACCAGCAGCAAAAGAGAGTTGCATTGCTCTCCACATTCTGCTAACACTTGGTATTGTCGATATTTTTAATTTTAGCCATTCTGGTGAGTGTTAATATTATCTCTTTACAGTTTGAAGGGACTGCTCAAATCTCTTTCCCATTTATTCTACTGGGTTGTCTTTTATACTGACGTAGGAGTTTACATAGTATGGATGTAAGCCATTTGTCAGATATATATATTACAAGTATCTGCTGTTACTGTTTTGTTTTTCTCTTACTGGTAACTTTTGATGACAGAAATTCTTGAACTGTCAATGATCCAGGTTATCAATCTTCCCTTTTATACCTGTGAATTGTGTGTCCTGTTTAAGAAACATTTTCCTACTTCAAGATAATGATAAAGTACTGATACTTTCTATCAGTCTGATAGAACGATGTAAGATATTCTCTTATACTGTCCTCTAGGGGCTTCATTATTTTACTTTTCACATTTAGATCTTCAATCAAATGTGCATGGTGGGAAGCACGGATCAAGTTTCATTGTTTTTCCCATTTGGATATCCACATGATAAGCAATGTTTAATGAAAAGATTGAATATTTTTAATTGATGAAAAACAAAATACATTATGAAGATATCAATCACAAACTTCTAAGAATCAAATAATGTAGCAATAAAACATTAAAAAACAATGAGAAAAATGACAAACACAACAGTCATTCAAAACTTTAATAAAATTCTCATAAACACATGATAGCTAAAGTAAAAAAAAAAAAAAAAAGAGGAGATCTGAATAAATCAATATATAGAACTGTATACCCTACAGAGGACTCACCTTCTTTGTCAGTGCTTGGGGCACATTTTAAATACTGATCTTATATGTATCACAAAAAAAAATTTAACTCTCAAAAACTGGAAACTGTACATTCCTTATTCTCTGATTAAAATAAAACTAGAAAATAACAATTGTATTTTAAACACATACATTTCATCATTTTTAAATACCCTCTTAACTTTTAGATCAATGAGGAAATTGCAGCTAGATTTTATTGAAAATCTAAAAAATAACAAAAATAGCATCTTCTATTATATGGCATTTACTCAAATCTGTAATTTAGAATCAAATTTAAAGTAATAAAAGCTTTTGCACAAAAAGAAAAATGGAAGTACTAAGTTGTTAGAAAAACCTGGAAGACAAAAAATAGGTAAAATTATTTTTTCAGTTAGCAAGCAGAAGAATAAAATTCAAAGTAAGGGCTAGTGCTTTAAAAAAACAATAAAATACGTAGATACCGCCAATCTAATTACAATCTAAAAAGAGACAACACAAGACATAACATAAATGTAATGATAAAGAGGGCTTTATCACATATGGAAGTCAAATATTATAAGAAAATTCTAGACATAAGTGTTTGCTAATAATTTTTTTAAACTGAATAAAACTGATAATTCTTAAGGAAAACACAAATTATCATATTATCCAAAACCTGAGAAGACCAGTAACTATAGAATAAACTGAAAAAGTCTTTAAATAAATACCTCTATGAAAGGCCATGGGTAAAATCTAATTGTATCATATATTACCCATTCACAATCTGTATAACCAATCAATAACAGAAATGTCACTAACACAGTCTGGGGTTCCTATTAAAAACTGGCATCCATTAATTTATTTACTCATTCAACAAACATATATCCAATGAGGACCCTGTGTATACTGACTCTGCTAAATGCTAGATACAAATATGTACAAGCCAAACATGATACCTGACCTCTAGAAGTTATAGAACACAAACAAGTAAACAGGCAATTACAACAAATTGAGATGTTATATAACAGGAGAAGGGGCACGTTTCAAAAAAAAAAAAAAAAAAAAAAGAGTACTTGATCCCTACTCTAGGCAATGCTGGGGAGAAGAGGGTGGAAGAGACAGCTGGTATATGTTGAATGCCTGCTCTTTGCTGTCTGTGTCAGGTGCCACACAAAGAGATTCTCATTCATTCCTGGTAAGAACTCTGGACAGGTAATTTGCCCTATGCCCAGACTGGTAAACGGACAAGTTATAAGGATTCACATTCAAATACATATATATATATATATATATATATATGTATATAGGCTCCTGAAGCTTCTGATCTTTCCCTAATGCCATTAAAGGAGAATAAGAATAACTAATGGAAGAGCAATAAAAGAGAACACCAAACAAAGGCTGTGGCAAAGGATCAGTAGAGTCAAAAGAGAGAGACACTGATAACAGGCTTACAAGTTAATTAACGCATTTTTGGAAATCGATCACTAGAGGGCAGCATTACAAAGACTGTGAATAACAAGTCACCAAAAAAAAAAAACTAGGGTAAAATAAAGAACTCCAATGTGTTTAATCCATTTTTAAGTACTCTGTAGAATACTTGAAACATTATTTCATGTTTAAGACAAAATAAATACATGTTTTTCTTTCCTAACCTGAAATGTGTAGAAAATATTTCCTTGGAGTTTCACAAAACAAAGACTACTGTAACATAGTAGATAAGTCCATAAATACAAAACCTTATTTTATAAACTAGCTTTGGTACAGCAGCTTCTCAGTTTGAAAATAATCATATCAACCTTTATATTTTCTTCTGTCAACATACTAATATTAATAAAATTAACCCATACAGAACTATTTTCAGATAGGCAGCCTATAAATAATTATATCATTCAGTCAGGAACTTGACCTTTGAGAAAGTGCCTTTAAATGAAAGACAAAGACAGGTAAATAATTCTTCTAAAATAAAATCACTGCCTGCATGTTCTCATCTCCGAGTACTTCACAATCCACAGTTTTCTGGCCCCACTGAAATTGCTCTGGAAAAATTTACCAGTGGCAACTCTTTACCAAATCTGAAGGATTCCTTGCACTTTTTATGTTTCTGCACCTCTCTGTGACATCTGACACAACTGAACGTTCTTTAGTGAAACACTAATTTCTTGCATCCAGCATAACCCCCACCATTATGCTCTTTTACTCTACTGGCCCCCTCCCTGGCCACTACTGAAGTTTAAAAACTGCAAACCTTCTTAAACTTGGGGAGTTTAAAACTCAGTCCTTTTCTATCACATCCTTTTTTTCTTAAACAAATCTTCACTCCATTACATGGACCACTTGCCAAATCTCATTCTCCAGCCAACTTCTCATACCTGTGTACTAGCTATCTCTGCAGCCTCCTCTTCTACCATCCAGCCTTCTACTCTAAGATGTTGCTACAGTAAATGATCTACAAATTGCACTCAGCTGGGAACTCCCCTCTTAGAGCTCCCTCATCCACCTGCTTTTGGAATTCCTCATCATCCTTATACATCTTGCTAAATTGTTACATACTCTAAAAGTTTCCCCAATATTCTCCAGGAATCATTCCCACCCTGGTAGCTTTCATATTGGGTGGGTCACACTGGATTCCAAATATTCATTTGGTTTTATCTCCCCACTCAATGTGGGAGGGGAGGCAGAAAAGGAAACATCCAATTACAATAAGTGCTTTAGATAATCCTGAAAGAGTATGATTACATACTAAAAAAATTAAAAATTAAATTTAAAAACCACCCACACAAACCAATTCGCAAGATGCTTTCTATGTAACATAGTTACACTCTTAATTTCCAAGTATTAATTTACCATTTAGGATCAGGATTTATACCAACACCAAGCTCAACATTTAATAGAAAAAAATCACTATCCTTAATATTACAACATACTTACTATTTAAAAACTTTTATTTTGACATATACAGTAATATAAAGTCTGTTAAGATCTCAAGGAAAAGAGAAAATCATATGATTACGCATCACAAAAAGCATAGCTATTTAAGCGTAAAAAATAAAATCTAAGTTCCATCACGCTATCTATGGGAAACAAAATTGAGAAAATTGACCACAATATGAATAGAAATTACCATACTTCATCTTGAAAAATTAGTATTTATTGCCAAAAACCCACAATGGTTGGTTTTGAGCACTAACGAATTTTAAAATGCAAGTGAAGTACCTTACAAAGCTCTTGTGATAAACAGTACTTTTTAGGTTTGGGCAGATGCTATACATTTTCATTCATCCTTGGAAGCACTGATGAAATAGAAGCAAAAGTACCATCATTCACAGAGGACAAAGAGCAGCTCTGATTGTGAGAAGAGTTTATGATAACTGCCCACAGCAGAGACATAATTCCTAGGACTGAATCACCAGCTGTTTCTCCACGTTAAAAGAAGACCAGCGTTTTTCCATCAAGACCCACAAATTCAGTCATTCCTTAATTTACTCCCTTTTAAGTTCTCCACGTTCACTCTAGGAAGGTCTCTCAGAAGTTTCATATACAACAAAAATATATATTTCTATCACGCTTTTTGTCTGTTTGCCGTCTCTCAAACAGTATTTCTTTTTCCTTCTTCAAAACACTCTTCTCAAAGGAGTCTTCAATGAATCTTTCTTGATTCAAAATGGACCGAAGACAAGGTGGGATAAAATGCTCTTTTCCTACAGCCCAAGCTAGAAAAAAAAAAAAGAGGAGAAAATAATACAAAATTCTCTCTTAAGAGCAACATTACTTATTTTCACGGAAATAGAAAAGAAAAAAAAAAACTCTACTATTATATGGTTTCGTTTCACTTACTTTACCTTGACCAATTTTATAATGACTTATCTTTGTTTACTTCCACTTAACAAGTTGTTACAGGAGTAAGTTCCAACTGCTCTAAGTTTTCGAAAACAACTTCCTCACATACTAATGCATACTTTTTATATTATCATTTTAAAAAGACAACAGAATTATGAATTATCAGCAATACAACTGAAGACAGTGTTTCTAAAACTTCAAATAAAAGAATTTCTAAAAAACCTCTGAGACATTCCCTGACATACGGTTTGTCAAAAAAAAAAAAAAAGAAAAAAAATCTGTTTGCAATTTTTTAAGCTCCAGTGGGGCTAGAGCTGTCCTGGAAGCCATTCTCTGAGCTCTTGGCCCTTAAGTTTCTGGTATTCTAGAGAAAAATCAGGAACTTAAGACTTAGGGAGCTCCAGTTAATTAACTACTTAATTAAAACATACAGCATTGTTAACATCTTCAAGCCTGAGAAGTAAATCAGAGTGTCAAATGGTTAAATAGCCAATTAACATAACTAAAGAAGAGATCAACAAGTTAGTTACAAATAAGATTTTTAAGTATATATTCAAAATATTTAAAATTTAGTACAATTCACAGATCTAAACATTTCCCATTGGTTTCTAAGAGTTATTGGTAGCTAATACTATTATGTCAGCATGCTGTGTACCTAAATGTTCCTAATTAATCATATTACCATGAGTCTGCAGTTCCAGAACTCTGATACAACTTAGTTATGAAGATGACAGAAAAGTTGTGTGAGAACAGAAAAAGAAAAAAGAAAGACACTAATATTGTTTCTAATTCCTCTACCACCCTTGGAAAAGACCACTGCTCTATCCCAACTCACCCATCTGCCCCTTCTCTCCCCCTCCCAACCCACTCTTCCCCGAAAGAGAACTATTTTATCCCATAAAAGCATAGCAACCAAGTAAAATATGCAAGAAGAATACCTGTAAGATTTTCTTTCCATAACTTGTTCCAGGCAAGGATCCTCAGGCACTCTCTCCCATGCCATCCTCCACCACTTCTTCAACCATGAGAGATGCATCCTGAATGATGGTGGAGGGTTCAGAAGTTTATAGTAGATGTGGCATATTGAAAGCAAGGATCATATCCATCTCCTCACAAAAAGGATGGGCCTTTCAAGTAGTCCAGAATACCACTACAAACCTCTGTGATTATACTTACATGTTACTATTCTGATACTAATCAATTCCCACTCTGAACTCAAAAATACCCACCAAGATATACCTTTTGAATATATCATTCTCCTTGTTTTTTCTCTTTACCATTCATTATTTTATTTATATGCTGACTCATTCCACAAAAGATGATGGGTTGATACTATTCTTTATTAACAAACTAATATACCTAGAATTTAAAGATATCCTTACTTTAAGTAATTCTCCCCATCTATATCATGTCTCACAAAATCCATGTGCAATAAGGAAATTATCAGTCACACCCCCACCCCTACCATACTTTGGGTAAAAGGGAAGGTTCAGAGAAGTATGTGAAAATATACTTCTGTGAGCGTCCAAGAATAACAGGGGAAGAAGACAATTGCTAAGAAGTAACAGAAAAGTACATGTTATAATGAAAACTATAGGCTTGAGATTATATGTAAATTTAAATGGCTTATTTAGCTAACCACTTCTACCCTCATGTTGCTCTCCTCCCTTCCTCTCCAACGTAACTTTTAGTTTTCATTTTTTAAATGAAAATATGTTCCTTTCAAAACAACATTATGTATTTAAAAAGAATTTCTCTCTCATTCCTCCATCCTTTCCTCAAAAGGTAACCGTTATTAGTGTTTCATATTCTTTCACTCTTTCTTGTACACATTTGAACATGCATATAATTTTTAACCACAAGTATCATACTGTGCATACTGCTCTCACAACTTCCTTCTTAATATATTTTGACCATCTTTTCACAAGTATATTTCAATCTCACTCATCCTTCTAAATATTTACATAATACACCATGACATTAGGTACCGGGCTCAGTTATGTCTTTTTTCCCCTCCTCCTGTCTCCTCTGAAGACCTGGTTCCATGTCCCATGTCACTTAAACACTTGTTCATATTTTTTATCGCCATCTTTTTTATCTTTAGCTTCTAGGGTGTTTCTTGAACTTTATTTCTAAACCACAGATTCAATTTTCAGTCCTTCCTTTGATTTTTATTTTTATTTTAACAATCAGATTTTTCGTTTCTGAGAACTTCACCTATTGTTTCTTTCACAATGGCCTGATATGAGTTTTTAGCTACCTTGTCCTCTGAAATCTCTCTGAGGTTATTACATTTAAGTTATATGTATTTGTTACACCATTCCCACTTTCCAGGGGTCAGTTTTTTCCTTGGTTCACTTTCTGTTTTGCATTATTGGTTTTCTGGTGATCCTTGGTGGTCAAATTTGTGAATAGTGTTGCAGAACTATCTGACTGGCCTGGGTTTCTCCTATAGATCTACAGGTCTGTCCGTCTCTGAAGCCATCTTCCCTGAATGGGAGAGCAGATTTCAGGCTCAATGTGGGCAGAACATATCAAGCAGCATGTTTTAGAGTGTGTGCTCACAAAGCAGACTATGGGCTGGAACCCCCAAGACTGCCAACATAAAGAAGGCTTTACTTTTGGGGGCAGAGTGTTTCATGTATTATACGCATACAGAGCCATCTTTCCCTTCCTTCTTCCCATATGAGTTCTTGAAAGAGTTCTCAGGCACTTTCCAACCCCAACACATATACCAGAAGCCTTCTCCAGAATCATCATATGCAGAATAGAAGCCATGATTCTATTCTTGAGAAAAATACCCTGCTGTTGATCATTAAGTATGAATGAGAAAAGTGAGGAAGGGAAGAATCCAGGCAGTTTTGGGATTTTTTTTTTTTTTTTTTTTTTTTTTTTGAGACGGAGTTTTGCTCTTGTCGCCCAGGCTGGAGTGCAATGGTGTAATCTGGGTTCACTGCAACCTCCGCCTCCTGGGTTGAAGCGATTCTCCTGCCTCAGCCTCCTGAATAACTGGGATTATAGGCACCTGCCAACACACCTGGCTAATTTTTATATTTTTAGTAGAGACAGAGTTTTACCACCATTGGCCAGGCTGGTATTGAACTCCTGACCTGAGGTATCTGCCTACCTCGGCCTCCCAAAGTGCTGGGATTACAGGCGTGAGCCACCGCACCAGCCTTGTTTTTGTTTTTTGTTTGTTTAGTTTTGTTTTTGAGACAGAGTCTTGCTCTTGTCACCCAGGCTGGAGTACAATGGCAGAGTCTCGGCTCACTGTAACCTGTGCCTCCTGGGTTCAAGCGATTTTCCTGCCTCAGCCTCCCGAGTAGCTGGGATTACAGGTGCCTGCCACCACACCCAGGTAATTTTTGCTTTTTTTTTTTAGTAGAGACAGGGTTTCGAGACAGGATTTCACTACATTGGCCAGGCTGGTCTTGAACTCCTGACCTCAGGTGGTCTGCCCACCTTGGCCTCCCAAAGTGGTGCGATCACAAGCGTGAGCCATCTCGCCCAGCCTAGAAGCAGTTTTTAAATTAATTACTCTGATTATCACATCACCACCTCCCCTCCTCTCCAGTTCTTTCAAACTGGTAACACAAATAGAGTTCCTTGAGGTCCACTGAACCTCAGGAGCTTTTCACTTTCAGTTGTGGTTTTCTCTGTTCTTGTTCCTCTGCCCCTCTCAGTCCATCTGCTTTCTATCATCAGGGAATTCCCCCAAGTTTGCTGCACCAAGGTCACCCTTTCTTAATACCCAATGCTGGTATAGACTTTTTTTCTGTTTTTTTTTTTTTTTTCTTGTTGTTGTTTGTTTGCTTTTTTTTTTTTTTTTTTTTGGTTTTTTTTTCAATTAAATATATTTTTAGTTCTGTCAAACATGTATGAGGAAGTTTGGGTGAGTTGACCGTTTGCCTTCTTTTAACAAGTCTCCTCAATTTTTCAACACGTATTTCAGCCTGTATTTTGTCATAAACATCAAGAAGTATAAAATATCCATTCCTGTGCACAGAAGTTCTTTGCATAGTATACCATGAATAGACAGTATTCTTTTACTTTCCCCTCTTTGCTCCACTCCCAATTGCTGTAGGACAGCTTGTATTAAGTCACCTAGAATTTTATTTCCCAGCTGTCATTTCTTTCATAAGTTCCATTCATTACATCAAGAATATTTTCTCAAAAATTATATTACACTTCAAAGTACATTATTAATAATTCTTTGTATTAAACCTTAAATGTCACTGACTGGGTTTTGGTGTTTTTGTTCACAAATGTTTAATATAAATCTTCCTTTTTTTGGTCCAGAAAATTCTCCACTCCGATTCATTTCACTTTGCTTAAGTACTCCCAAATACTATATATTTTTTTTAACTATATAATTACTATAGGCTCACAGTCCTTTGGAAAGAATACATTTTGCCTTTATCCTGAAAGAACAGTTTTGTTGCACATAGAACTTTAGGGTCATAATACTGAAACTGACCCAATAGTCCCACAGATAAAGTCTTTTGAGTTTTTGTGTTTTTTTAATAAACATAGAAATTGATCCTTCTGGTCTTAAAGCTTGAAACTTATATTTGTTTTATCTGAGTTCCTTCCTAAGGAAATGACTTTCAGGCCTCCCAAAAAAAAGTATCAAATAACTGAAAATCACCAGATCACTACAACCAGACAATGAGATAGACAGCAGATTCCTCATTCATCATGATTGCTTCCTTGCCCCTCTTTAGTTCCTGTTTTCTTGCATATTGTTACATCTCTTCCCTGCTATATAAACGCCTAGTTTTAGTCCATCAGGGAGATGGATCTGAGACTGATCTTCCATCTCCTCAGCTGCAGCACGAGATTAAAGCCTTCTTCTTTGGCAATAATTATTACCTCTGATTGGCTTTCTGTGCAGTCAGCAGCAGGACCTAGATGAAAACTCATGGTGTTTGTTAACAATACTTCTATCTCAGAATTCTATAGGAATGTTTCTACTGTTCCTTAGTATCCAGGGCAGCAAGAAAGAAAGAAAAGAAAGAAAAGAAAGAAAAGAAAGAAAAGGAAAGAAAAGGAAAGAAAAGGAAAGAAAAGGAAAGAAAGGAAAGAAAGGAAGAAAGAAAGAAAGAAAGAAAGAAAGAAAGAAAGAAAGAAAGAAAGAAAGAAAGAAAGAAAGAAAGAAAGAAAGAAAGAAAGAAAGAAAAGAAAGAAAGAAAGAAAGAAAATCAAATGCCAATCAGATTCTTTGTTAGGGTATGCCTGCTGTTTTCTCTATCCGGGAACTTCATTTTCTTTTGATACTTGAAATTTTGAAGTTTTATAAATATTTGATTTTACCAAAAATTTGATTTCATAGGTTTTATGTTAAAGCTTTTTTCAGCTCAGAACAAATTTATTCTACCATTTTATTATCTACTGCTTCTGCTACATGCACTGTATTTTTTATTTCTGGAATTCCTATTTCACACATACTGATATCCCAGATCTATTATACAGGTCTCAAACTTTCCTCTCATAATGTTCAACTCTTTGGGCTGTACTTTCTGAGAAATTTCTATTTGTCAATATTGCCACCTCCATTTCAAACAAATTTACTGTAAAATATTTTAGATATACACAGGAGTACAAGATATTATTTAATGAACACCTTTATGTCCACTACCCAGCTTAAGGAAAAAAAAAAATCTGGATAACAGAAATACCTTTCTTTTTCACTCCCAGGAATAGGTGTTTGGTGTTTATCATTTCCATGGATTTCTTTTTTGTTTGTTTTTTGAAACGGAGTCTCGCTTTGTCGCCCAGGCTGGAGTGCAATGGCACAATCTCAGCTCACTGCAACCTCCCAGGTTCAAGCAATTCTCCTGCCTCAGCCTCCCAAGTAGCTGGGATTACACGCGCATGCCACCACGCCCGGCTAATTTTTTGTTGTGTTGTTTTTTTTTTTCAGTAGAGACGGGGTTTCACCATGCTAGCCAGGCTGGTCTCCAACTCCTGACCTTGTGATCCGCCCACCTCGGCCTCCCAAAGTGCTAGGATTATAGGCATGAGCCACCACGTCCAGCCCATTTCCATGGATTTCTTTATGTTTTTATATATGTATATACTCATAAAACTATATATACCATTGCTTTGCATTTTTAAGCTTCATATGAGTATCATTATATACTCTTCTGTAATTTGTTTTCTATACTCTGTATTTGTAAGGGTATTCATTTAATATGGGCATTGTAATTCACTGATTTATTATGATTTCTAGTTCAAGATCCTTAGATAGATATACCAGTTTATTTACCCACTTTCGATTTGTTAGAGCTTAAGATGGCTTCAAGCTTTTCACTCTCACACACAATATTGCTATGAATATCCCTATCCTTGTTCTCTTTGTTTCTTTAAGGTAGTGTTTTTCAAACTGCAGTTTGTAACCTGCCAATAATATCACATTAGTGAGCCAGGATCACAAACAGCTTAAAAAGAAATAAAAAATTTAACAAAGGAGAATGCTGGGAATAAAGGGCGAAAAGGAAGATGAACAAAGTGATGAGGTACAAAGACAGATCAAAGTGTACCGCCTGTAGAAGAATAAATTTTGTTTCCTGAAAATTTGATCTCAGTTATATCATGGTCAAAACAGATCAATAAACAATGCTAAGGTACATATGTATGCATGGGTAGAATTCTTGGGTTACTGGAGAAATGCACACTGAAACTTACTAGACATTACTAAATTACTCTCAAAAGCAGTTGTTTATACTTCTGCCAGCTGTCTAAGAGTTTCCATTGTTCCACATACTCACCAACACAGTACAGTCAGACTTATCAAACTGATGTTGTCTGAAAAATCTATTTCAAAATCCTTGTTTCTGAATGATTCTGCCAGTTACAGGATGACATTTGTTTTTCTTAGCATTTGAAGACCTAGCTCTATGATCTCTACCATTCATTGTTATAGTTTAGAAGTCTGCTGCCAGTCTAATTTCTATAGCTTTGTAGATGATCTGTTTCTGGCTGCTAAGAAAGGTTTTCTTAGTTTTCAGTATTATCCAGTTATTTTCCTTCCTCCGCATTAATCATACTTCTTCAGTCTAATGATTCACATCCTTTAACTTTGGGAACTTCTCATTCTTTCTTTGGACACCAACTGTCAGTCTCTTCATTATCCTTTTCTGAAATTCCAATTTCATATACATTAAATGTTTATTCTTCTGACTCTAAACATCTCCTTCATGTTTCCATATCTGGGTTTTCTTCAAATCTGTCTTCAAGTTCATTAATTCTCTGTTCAGCTGAGTTCAATCTACTTAACCCATTTAATATTTTTCAAGGTCATTATTATATCTTTAATTTCTACAAGTGCTATTAGATTCTTTTTCAGATCTACCTGGTATTTCTTAACAGTATTTTGCTCCCTGCTCATGTTTTTAATTCCCCCCTCCCTTTTAATCCTTTTGAAACATTTTGTTCATTTGTATTCCATTGTCTTATCTAATAATTTCAATATCTGACATCCACAGAGGTCTAATTCTGCTATGTGTCTTTCCTCCTCAGTATTGCTCATGATTGCTGAGTTTCTCTTATTTTTGTAATATGAAAGCACTTCATTTAGACTCTTATCAATGGACATACCTGAAGGAGCATCCCTCTGAAGATAATTCACTTTTCTATCAGGTCTTTGTAGCACTGCCAACATTTATTTGACTGCTTCTAAATAATTTTCTGTCTGCAGTTTCCTAAACTACACAGGTAGTATAGATTACAATCCCATCCCCTCATGAAGGCAGGCTAATGGTCACAAGTTTTTAGTGGGAACTTTTCGGTCCCACACCAAAAGCCCAAGAGAAGAAAACTTCTCTGATGTCTTTCTCACGGAAAGGAAATTTAATTTTCTAGGCTCCCTTTCACTGAAGCCTTATCGTGAAGAATCCTGGCTTTACGCAGGTGTGAAAGATAGACAGACAGATGACACAGGTTTTCGCCCATGGATCCTGGTTCATAACACTCACAGTCCTTGTTATATACATTGGCCTTCAGAAGTAGGCCTCAGAAGGTAATGTCTCTGACCTTCTCTTCCCTCCTTTCACCTGATCCTTCTTCTCCCCAAGACAGCAATTTTTCCCTACCTTTCCATCTTGAAGCTGCCCATAAAGAAATTCTCTGATCTACACTGTCTGATTGCAGGTAATAAGACACCCATTCAGAAGAGGTTCTCCCATACCCTGGAGAAATTAATAGTGCACAGAGAGGCTAGAATAATTTGAACCAGTCTTTCTAGGTTTTCCCACTCAGTCTATTAGTATTAGCTCATAACCTTTTTGTCCAATCACATTTCTACACAGTTGTCCATATCTCTTCAATCATGCCTATCCAATGAAGTCTCCATAAAAGTAGCAATAGGACAGGCTTCTGAGAGCTCCCAGACAGCTCAACACATAAAGGTTCCTGTAGGGTGGCACACTCAGAGAAGGCAAAGAAGCTCTACACCCCTTCCTATACCTTGCCCCATCCATCTCTTCAGCTATATCCTTTGTAATATCCTTTATAATAAACTGGTAAATGTGTATCCCTGTGTTCTGTAAGTCACTTCAGCAACTTAACTGAAACCAAGGAAGGAGTGTGAGACCCCTGATTTATAGCTGGTCAGTCAGAAGCACAGGTAAAACAACCCGGGGAAGCCAGGAGCGGTGGCTCTCACCTGTAATCCGAGCACTTTGGAAGGCCAAGGTGGGAGGACTGTGAGCCCAAGAGTTTGAGACCAGCTGGGGCAACATGGTAAGACCCCAAAAATCTCTACAAAATAATTTTTAAATTAGCCAGGCGTGGTGATGAGAACCTACAGTCCCAGCTACTTGGGAGACTGAAGCAGGAGGCTCACACGAGCCCAGAAGGTCGAGGCTGTGGTGAGCTGTGTTCACACCACTGCACTTCAGCCTGGGTGACAGAGCAAGATCCTGTCTCAAAACAAAACAAAACAAAACAAAAAAAAAAAAAAAAAAACACCACAACCTGGGCTTGCAACTGGTATCAGAAGTAGTGGGCGGTTTTATGGGACTGAGCCCTCAACTTGTGGGATTTGATGCCATCTTCAGGTAGATAGTGTGAGAACTGAATTGAAGGAGCCGCGCGCAGTGGCTCACACATATAATCCCAACACTTTGGGAGGCCGAGGAGGGCAGATCACTTGAGGTCAGTTGTTCAACACCAGCCTGGCCAACACGGTGAAACCCCATTTCTACTAAAAATACAAAAATTAACCGGGCATGATGGCATGCATCTGTATTGCCAGCTACTGAAGTTGAGGCAGAATAGCTTAAACCCAGGAGGCAGAGGTTGCAGGTTGCAGTGAGCTGAGATCGCACCACTGCACTCTAGCCTGGGCGACAGAGTGAGACTCTGTCTCAAAAAGAAGAAAAGAATTGAATTGGAGGACACCAGCTGGTGTCTGTAGAACTGACTGCTCACCTGCTGGCGGGAAGAAATCCCACATATTTTGAGGTCACAGAAGTCTTCTGTGTTAATTGTTGAGTATAAGCATAGGAAAATGTACTTTGAGTATGTTTTTTCCACTGCAGGGTTCTCAACTCTAACTCTTCATCTAATGAAGACCCAAAGATCTCTCTCCTCAAATCCATGTGACCTTTAACTGCAAGCCTCTAGGTCAACAAACATTGTGAGAGCAGCTATGGAATCAACTTAGTACTCTGGATTCTACAACCTTCTCTATTTTTTGACTTCTTGGCAATCATATATTTTATTGTCAAGAATTTTTTGTTCATTGTTCCTTTCTCAATACTGTATCTTCCCAATACTAAAAATGTTCAGTTTCTTACTTTCTATATAAACTATTATCTCTGAGCTATTTGCTTTGCTTGTTGTAGTACCAGTCCTTTCTTCTACACTGTTAACTTTTCCTCTAATATCCAGTGTTTCTTCATTGTCTTTGTCTTTTTAAACCCGGATTGTTCTGTACTGATGGCTGGTGAAGTCACTGCTTTATTTCCCTCAAGTCTCCTCCATCTCCATCAACCCCATAATGGAAGGCGATTGGATTCTGTGAGCAGACTTTGCCCTTAGTGTGGTAAAGAAGAGAGAGGAACAGACAGATTTTTCTTCAAGATTCATCAATTCTGGAGTCTTCTAATTACCTTGATACTGCTCACAGAGCCATTTCTCTGCCCTAGCCCTATCATCTCTAAGCTAGGTGAATTTGTAAGCAAGTCTACTTTTCTACTCAGAAACCAGATACTTTCCCCTATGTGTGGTACAAGCTGTTCAATACTAATAGTTTTCAGTAATCTAATCTTGTCAGCCTTACATCTTTCTAGAAAGCCTGAAAATTTTCTGTTTTATTGATTTCATCTCTTCCTGTTTTCCAGAGCTGTTATAGAAGTATTTCTTACTCCTGTATTTCTTTCCCACTGCAATCTGGACTCATATTGCTATCGTATTTGCCTTATTTTTAAAAAATTCTTAGTATTTATCATATCATAGAAATTATATCCTCAAAACGAAAAATTTCCCCTCCAAAATAGCAAGGACAGAAAATTGATGGAGCACTTCCTTTGAGGTACCTCAAACATTTACTATCACATATCCAGAATTTCATGTCTATCAAGCAAAAAGAAAAACCAAAAAACTCTCCAACAATTTAATTCATACTTCTGGTTCATCTCCTACTTAAAGCACAAGGAACTTCAAGATACAAGTTCCTCTATCATGCACAATTTATTTTGTTTTAAATATTCTCTTTTAAAAAAGTAATTAGCTACATTATGAAAATTTGCAATCTACACAGTTTTATAGATGAGGTAAATTAAACATGTTTGGATGAGCAACAAATTTAGTGACAAATCAGGAAACTCAAGACTACGAATCTGAAACCTGAGAACTATGCCAATTCTACCAACTGTTTTTCTTCTTCACTCAAGTCTAAATGGCACTCAAACCAAAAGAACAAAGTATACTCTTTCAGACTTAACTTTCTAGTAAAAGAAAATGTTTTATACTTCTCTCTGCTATTAGATGGCAAATTCCATAAAGAAAATAAACTCCAGAATAGCATGCCCACTACAATCATGTGCCACGCAACAATATTTCAATTAACAACAGGCCATATATGCAACAATGGTCCCTGAACATCATAACGAAGCCGAAAAATTCCTATTGCCTAGCAACACTGTAGCTGTCATAATGTCACAGCACAATCACCTAACTTTTTAATTACAACTTTAGTGTAGCCTAAGTGCAGTGGTTATAAAGTCATATAGTAAAGTCCCAGGACTTCACATTCACTCACCACTCACTCACTCATTCAGAGCAGCTTTCAGTCCTGCAAGCTAACTGCCCTAAACAAATATACCATATTTGGGTGGGAGGCGGGTGAGGGATAAAAGATTACACATTGGGTACAGTGTACACTGCTCAGGTAATGGGTGCATCAAAAACTCAGAAATCACCACTAAAGAATTTATTCTTGTAACCAAACACTACCTCTTCCCCCAAAACTTCTTGAAATATAATTTTAAAAAGAACAGATTAAGCTAAAAAAATTATACCATTTTTTTCTTTTATACTATATTTTTACTGTACTTTTTCTATGTTTAGATACACCAATACTATTGTGTTACAACTGCTTACAGTATTCAGTACAGTAACATGCTGTATACGTTTGTAGCCTGGGATTAACAGGCTATGCTATATATAACCATATAGCCTAGGTGAGTGATAGGTAGCTATACCATCTCAGTCTGTAGTAAATACAACACTCCATCATGTTCGCACAATGACTAAATCACCTAACTACACATTTCTCAGAATATATCTCTGTTGTTAGCAACACATGACTGTACTTAATTTGCTATCCTCACAACTACCCTATTGAAAGGTTCCCCAGACACCCTCCTAAAGCCTACCTTCTTTCTGGAGTCACTGAAATAAAAAGGCATTGTGCCACAATTTCCATCTGGATACTCTAAAGAATACATTTATGTCACTCTACAAATCAAATTATTCCTGTTTTAATGGTCATACTTAATAATAAAAAACAGATGGCAAATACAAGCCCTAAGCTCAGTATTTAAAATGAAACAAAAGATAATTGTATCAATATTGCTTATATACGCCAACCTATGAAATACACTGGCTACACAGGTTTCCCAATTTACACCCTTTTAATGTTTTTACCAGGATGTTTTATAGTTAAAAAACTAAATATCAAAAAATAAAGTAAAATAAAAATTTAAAAACTAAACATCTATCACCAATTTTCCCTGCTTTATTTATATGCAGGCCTGAACAGTACGAATATAATGAACATTTGTAAACTGAAGAAGCAAGGTATTTAAAGGAATACCACAATCAATCCTTTTGTAAATTAACAACCCCAAATAAGTCTTCATTTTACAAAGGATTTATTTAAAAGTGGAGTTTGTTAAGATTAAAGAAAAAAATTAAACGTAAGATTTAAAACAAGATGTGCCCTTGGTAACATCATTCCTTTCAGTACTCCAGGAAAGTTTTGTTTTTGTTTACCATTTTGGTATGGCAGGTTCACTAATTTCACAATTTTCCAAGATACCAGTTTACTTCAAATATAATCAAGTACTCCTAAAAGTTTTCCATGGAATGAATTAATACAACCTTCATGGTCTCTAGGATGGTCAACCATAATGTATGTGAAATTCTTTGCTTCTTAAGAATCATTTAGTTTCAATATAAAAAAAAATTTTAAATGCTGAAAATTTAAAGTACTTAATATTTCCACCCTCACCAATCTTTAACTAGAAATGGTACTTTAAAAGAGTAGTACTTTTTTTTTTTTTTTTTTTTTTTGATTCAGAGTCTCGCTCTGTCACCTAGGCTGGAGTGCAGTGGCTGGATCTCAGCTCACTGCAAGCTCCGCCTCCCAGTACTTTTATGTGTAGCTTCACAAACTCCCTGGTAAAAACACATACATACCTTAATACTCCAGTTTGAGAAGCAAGTTCATAGAACATGCTGATAAAATTTGTAAAATACAGTTTATGTTCAATAAAATTTGTAAAATATAGTTTATGTTCAATATGGCCCATCCTACCAACTTAAAAAATGGTGAGTGGTTAAAAAAATCTAAGAAAGCAATTTTTTAAAAATTTTCAACAGATCTTAAGTGCAAATTTGGAAACAAGTAGAATTACAAGAAAATGTGAATGAATGAATGGCTACTGGTTTTTTTAATGGCATAAATTTATATTCATTACACATATAGTTGCTGAGACAAAGGCTTCTCCTTCACAACATTCAGTGATTATTGGCAAAGTTATTATATACAACAACTGTACCTTTTCTAATAGTTGTCTGTTAAATTAAAAACGTCGTGGCATTATGAATTATAAACCACAAAAACTACATAATGCACAGCATAAAATACCACATCTTCCCAAAGATCAAATATAATTAGTAGTAAACACATAACACATAAACACACCAGCAATGCTTTCAGGAAACAAAAGGCAGTATTAACAAAGGTTAAGAGAATAGAAGGTCTGGGTTCAAATCCCAACTTTGCCACTCAACAGCAGTATAAAATTGGGCAAGTTCTCTAACTTCTCTGCACCTCAGTTTCCTGATTTGTAAAAAGAAATAATAATTGTACTCACTTCATGGGGTTATTGTAGTCATCAAATAAGTCAATATTTGTAAAGCATTTACAACTATACCTGGCACACAAGAGTTTTATTTGTCTAATAAATGGAAAGAATCTTTTTTTGAGACAGAGTCTCGCTCTGTGGCCCAGGCTGGAGTGCAATGGCATGATCTTGGCTCACTACAAGCTCCGCCTCCCGGGTTCAAGCAATTCTCTTGCCTCAGCCTCCTGAGTAGCTGGGACTACAAGCACCCACCACCACACCTGGCTAATTTTTATATTTTTAGTAGAGATGGGGTTTCACCATGTTGGCCAGGCTGGTCTCAAACTCCTGACGTGAAGTGATCCACTGCCTCGGCTCCAAAGTGCTGGGATTACAGGCATGAGCTACTGTGCCCGGTTTCTGTTTGTTTGTTTTTTAATCGAGACAGTTATCTTGCCCCTGTACCCTCACAGCTCACTACTGCCTCCCGTTTCTGGCCTCAATCCGCCTACCTCAACCTCCTGAGTAGCCGAGACTACAGGCTCCCACCACCACGCTGGGCTAATTTTCTTGGGGTTTTTTTGTGTAGAGACCACGTTGTACAGGCTGGTGTGGAAATTCTGGGCTCAAACCATCCACCGGCCTCAGCCTCCTTCCAAGGTACTGGAGTTACAGGCATGAGCCACTGCAACCAGCAAGGAACAATGTCTTAATTCCAAGGGAATGTTTCCCTTTATCACTAACCTTCATCAATCCTTAGCTCCATGGTTACTAACTCACAACACACACATACACACACACACACACACACACAGAGTTGGCTTCACATAGATTAGCGACATCACTGATTTAAATTCAAGAACAAAATATCCATTCTTTGAGCTGGGTAAATGCATAGTCTTCAATCAAAAACTATGCATCCCTTATTAAGACCACCAAATAAAAATTTACAGGTCCACCAATACAAAATATTTGGTATCTGTTTATAATTGCATGAAAGAAGCCTTTATTAATTATGGAATAGGACATTGGTATCCATTTATAATTGCATGAAAGAAGCCTTTATTAATTACTGAATAGGACACTGTAAAAATATTTTTGTAATTGCAGAATTTTTATAGAAACTTATAATGCATTAAATTCCCATAATTACATGTATTTGGGCCAAATTAATGATGCCAAAACTAGCAAATTCTACAAAATTGCAATCATGTTTTCATCATGTATGATTTGTCCATATTTTGGAAGAGTGCATAACAATACAAAGAACGCTCCTATACATCTCAAGCTACCTTTCAATATAACAAGGTATATAATACCCCGGAAAATAAAAGTTACATTTTGGCCATTAAAAAACCATGTTATGCCACATCTGAAATGCTTAATTATTTCAAGCTCCACCTAAGCTACGACAAAGTCCCAAGGAGGAAAAAAAGAGACCGGTTTAAAAACGGGTTTTTTTTTTAAACTATATTTAAAAGTGTAACGTTACAACAAAACGCTGGATTAGTAAATTAAAAACTAATTCCATAATTGCTGCAAATAATCAAGCTGAATAATCAACATGGCCTGGGAAACATGGCAAAACCCCATCTCTACAAAAAAATACAAGAAAAGTGGCCAGGCGTGGTGGTGCCCACTAGCGGTCCCAGCTACTCGGGAGGCTGAGGTGGGAGAATCGCTTGAGGCTGGGAGGCAGAGGTGGCAGTCAGCCGAGATTGCGCCAGGGCACTCTAGCGTGGATGACAGAGCGGAGAAAAATAAGGTAATCAACATATATTTACTAAGTGGATACCAACAGCCCACGACTGTGCTAAATATACAGATTCCTCTTAAATGAAAAGCTGAAGTCTAAAGTAAAAGGCAAAGTTAACTTAGTAAGGCATGAAGATTACAGTAAACCTCCCTCCCACCCAAAATTGATTTTCTGTGAGATTAATGTAACGCCTCTCTTCAGAAAATTTTCTTTGTACTTATTAAGAGAAACCACAGGAAAACACCCAGAAGTGCTTGTTAACAGTGCAGACTCCTGGGTCCTAATTAATACCTACTGAACCAGAATACGCAGGAATCTGTATGTTTCATAAACATTGAAGTTCAAATACATTAAGCAAAAATGTACTGAGAACCCAACAGATTCCAGGCATTGTGCTAGGAATGGGAGACTACTAAAATGTTAGTTTCAGTCAATCTCACTTGGGAAGACAAATAAAGGCTATTTAACCCCATATACAATTCAAAAAGGCAGAAACCGTGTCTTATTAATTATTGAATCACTGCTATCTTTTTTTTTTTTTTTTTTGAGACGGAGTCTCACTCTGTTGCCCAGGATGGAGTGCAGTGGCACCATCTCAGTTCACTGCAAGGTCTACCTCCCAGGTTCACGCCATTCTCCTTCCTCAGCCTCCTGAGTAGCTGGCACTACAGGTGCCCGCCACCACGCCCGGCTAATTTTTTGTATTTTTAGTACAGACAGGGGTTTCACCGTGTTTGCCAGGATGGTCTCGATCTCCTGACCTCGTGATCTGCCCTTCTCGGCCTCCCAAAGTGCTGGGATTACGGGCGTGAGCCACCGCGCCCGGCCGCTGTCTGCTATCTTAATGGTATATTTCAAACATGGGCTCGTGTTTAACAATTTTGTTTATCTATACTACTTTACCCCTCCATTTCCCTGCATAATTTTGGGAACTGACAGGAAAGAAATGTAAAGGTTTGAATAAGCTTTCTTCATATTATGCTGATGAAACATAAACATTACTATTCAAATCAGCCATTCTGAAAAATTCAGAGCAAAAAATTTTCCACACACTCAGAAGTCATGCCCCAGTGTAAAATATCCATAAACACTTGAAAATAACTCAACAAATGGCAATCTGTCCTATGATAATACTCTAATATGTGGGCTCTGATATTTTGCATATCGTTTAGTCACTTACAGGAATTTTACATTAGAGGTTAATAATTATCCTCACTATAAAAATGGAAGAGTTGAGAATACAATGTTTGCACAAGACCACATACTGATATAAAAGTTAGGTATCTTTACCTTCTTGTTAATGTCTAATTAGTAGGCTACTTTCCCTGAAAATAAGTGCTCCTAAACAGTAAAATTACTATCATATTAATTAATACATGAATAAATCTCACTGAACAACAAAATGCATTACATTAAAGTCAAGGCAAGAATTTCTGCTAAGAGCACTATTGTTTAACACTGTACTGGTGACCTTAGCTAATGCAAAAGAAAAGAAAAAGAAATAGGAAGTACAAAGCTATAAAAATATTTCCAGAAGCTTTTATCATCTACTTATAAAGTCCAAGAGTATACCTTAAAAGACTGATGAATAACAGAGTTCAAGACCCGTATTTAAAAATCAACACTTACCTATACCTGAGTAATAACCAATTAGAAAATTATATGGTAAAAATGATCATATTCATAATGTTTTTACAATCGATTAAACCTCCAACAATAAGCTTAACCAAAACTGGTAAGACCAAGAAGAAAAAAATCATAAAAAAATCTAAGCACATAAAAATGTAAAATTATGTATAAAATGTATACATACACATCATTAAGACAATAGGTAAAATGGAAAAACATCTGCAATACATATGACTAAAGGTAATTTTCTTAATGTACAATGAACTCTTAGGAGTTCACTAAGAAAAAACAATTTTTTTTTTTTTTTTTTTTTTTTTTTTTTTGAGACGGAGTCTCGCTCTGTCGCCCGGGCTGGAGTGCAGTGGCGCGATCTCGGCTCACTGCAAGCTCCGCCTCCCGGGTTCACGCCATTCTCCTGCCTCAGCCTCCCGAGTAGCTGGGACTACAGGCGCCCGCCGCCTCGCCCGGCTAATTTTTTGCATTTTTAGTAGAGACGGGGTTTCACCGTGTTAGCCAGGATGGTCTCGATCTCCTGACCTCGTGATCCGCCCGCCTCAGCCTCCCAAAGTGCTGGGATTACAGGCGTGAGCCACCGCGCCCGGCCAAAACAATTTTTTTTTTAATGAGCAAATGACGTGAGGAAACAATTCATTAAATGAATATGCAACCCACTTAGAATAGTGCCTAGCCTATGGTAAGTTCTCAATAAATGTTAGTTGTTTATAATAAACAGCTGATGAATATTAAAATAGGTTTAATCTCACTCATGATTTTAAAAATAGCAAAACATTCAGACTGGCAAAAATAATGCAGTTGATATAATCCAGTGTTGGTGCTGAGAAATCTGCATTTGCATACACTAAAAGTGGGAATATAATGTTGGTTCAACATTTTTAAAGTGGAAACTAAAAACGTCTGTCAATTTGAAATTGCATACCCTAGCAATTCCATGGCTGGAAATTATTCTTACAGACATAAACACAAGACTACAAAAATAAATCTGTAAGAACATACTGTGTAATATTAGTTACACTAGCAAAATGAAAATTATTATAATCAAAATGCCTATGAATGGGGGTGATTAATAAAACCACAGTACTTCCAGGACGATGAAGCCTTTAAAAACAGGTGAGGTAGATCAATAGAATTTCTTATGAAAAGATTTCCATAATACATTACAAAGTGGAAAAAAAAAAAAAGATACGGAAGAGTGAAGAATATCAGAGCATCATTCTGTGTGATAAAAGAAAAGGAAAGGTAAATTCTACATACACATTTATATAAATAGAAAGGTCTTCTGGAATATAGCAGTAAATCAAGAATACAATGCTTGATTGAATAAGGCCATGAAGCACACACACATCCATACATGAATACTAATGGTGGTTATGGATTTGGGGTGTGAGCTTGAAAGAAAGACTTATATTTCATTTTATGCTCTTCTGTATTGTTTAATTCCTTCTCCATGTGCACGTATCACGTTAATTTTTTGGGAAAGGTACATCCTTGCATAAGAACACTCAACACTGTGAAGGTATCAGCCCTTTCAAAACGCGACAGGATGTTTTAATAGAATATGAATAAAATGCTGTGAATACTCTATCAATAGAATAGAATCTACAATCAGTCTGGAAAAGTGTATCAAAACAGCCATGACAAATCTGAAACAGACGGATGAGAGGGGATTTTTCCAAAATTATCAAAATATATAAACAAACTATAGTAACTGTAACAATGGCATACTGACACAAGAGTTAATAAACAGATCGTAAGGGGAATAATGAAATAAAGAATCTAGAAAAAGATTTCTACATACATGAAAGTGTTAATACATGACTAAGACAAAATGGTTAATCAGTGAGGATAACTAGGTATCTGGGGGGAAAAGAACTAAGATAACCTACCTCCTGCCACACAAAAAGTAATTCCATATAGAAAATAAATCGAAAGTTTAAAAAAATAAAATAAAAAACTTTTGAAGAAACTTAAACTATACTTTCTTTTTGTAAATATTAGAATGAAGAGAGTCTTAATTTAGTAAAAAGACAGCTTTTTAAAACAGGTGACTAAAAATTGAAAATTGTGCTAATAACAAGATAGCATAAATGATTAGAGCAATAATTATTATAAAAGCTAGCACTTACTAAAGATTAAAGAGTTGTATGCTGTTTGTAATTAATAATATATTTAATCCTCACAATCTCTTGAGGTGTAACACCACTAATCCCACTTTACCAATTAAGAAACTGAGGGGTACAAAGATTAGGCACATTCCCAAAGAAGTGGCAGAGCTAGAATTTAGCCTTTCTGGTGCAAGTCTGTATTCTCAATCACTACAGTGGTTCCATAGCCAACTTATATAGTGTTTAACAACAAACTTAAAAATACTGTTAACATTTACAAAGCTAAAACACAAAAACAGGCAGTCCAATAGAAAAAAATGGGCAAACGTTATGAACAGGTAATTGACCCAAAAAATTCAAATGGCTAAGAAACAAAAAATGTTAAGAAACGCAAATACAAATGCAAGGCGTTACTAGTTTTTACCCCCTACTGGCAAATATTTCAGGGATTACTTGTACCTTTTGTTGGCAAAGTTATGAGAAAACACGTACTCATATAATACTGATGTGGGTATAAACCTTTTAGGCCATTTTGAAGGGTCATTTGCAAGTTTTACTTAAGTGTTAAATATGCACTGCCTCAGACCCAACAACCTCATTTTTAAGAATCTGTCTCACAAAAAATCCTTACACATATACACAAGGATAACAAACATATTAACTGCAATCTTGCTTGCAATTTTAGAAAAAAACAAATAGTTCATTAAAGATAAAATAATTGATAGTAAATAAATTTAAGTAAGTTATAGTAAAACATACGCAGCCATTTAAAAAATAATGAGATCATCAAAATATAGTTTTAAGTGAGAAAAAGTAAGCCTCAAAGCACCATGTACAATAATAAATTTTTACACTAAAAGCTAACAAAATACTATATATAAGTACATGTATCAATAGTATATTTGTAAAAGCCTAACACACAACATGACTAAGAGCACAGACCCAAATGCCAGACTGTCTGGGTTAACCATGCAATTAGTTAACCTCTCTGGGCCTCAATTCCCATATTATTACTTACTTCATAGGGTTTTTGCCTCTTCATATAAACACTCTTCTATTTGTTAATCCTTAGAACAATGTCTGACACAATGTTGCATTAAATAAACTAAAAATGCATAAAGGTGTGGAAAGAAAATCACCTAATTTTTAACAGTATTTATTGTTTAGGGAATGAGAAGCTATCTTTTTATTTATTTTTTTTTGAGACGGAGTCTGGGTCTGTTGCCCAGGCTGGAGTGCAGTGGCGCGATCTCCGCTCACTGCAAGCTCCGCCCACAGGTTCACGCCATTCTCCTGCCTCAGCCTCCCAAGTAGCTGGGACTACAGGTGCCCACCACCACGCCTGGCTAATTTTTTGTATTTTAAGTAGAGACAGGGTTTCACCATGTTAGCCAGGATGGTCTCGATCTCCTGATCTCGTGATCCGCCCGCCTCAGTCTCTCAAAGTGCTGGGATTACAGGCATGAGCTATCGAGCCCAGCCAAGCTATCATTTTTTAACTGTATGTTTTCATACCTTTTTAATGCTTTATAATGATTATGATCTGATGTATTTCTTTGTTTTATAAAAATACAACAAAATATAAATACAGTTACAATGTACAGCAGTGATCACCTCTACTGCTTTCCAGTACTGTTATGTCATCACACAACATAAATCAATGTCCAGAATAAAAATTAGATTTATCATTTTAATATATCTTTTTAAAGTATTTGTAATTAATACAACCAACAGTTAAAGGAAAGTTACTTGTTATTTACTTTTAACTAATTAGATCCATCTTAAGAAATAATTACTGAGTCTCAAGTTGCTAACATTAATTTATAGATACAATTCAGATGTCAGCATATTTAAGCAACTTTTCATTGTCAAAGTAAGCTTCCAAGCCATATGCACACTGAGATACTACATACTGCACTTACTTTTAAATAAAAAGTACTTCATATAGCATGTCAGAAATAAAACCAGAGAAATCTAGAGAGATCTGTCTCACAGAGAGAGAAAGATATGCATGAAATATTTAAGAGAATGTTACAACCCTATTTTGGAAAAAGACATGTTTTATAAAACATTAAAGAGTCATATCTATCCAGTCATAGCATTCCATGAACATAGTTAAGCTGTCTTTAAAATCCCAGGCTAGAGCTGTTAGCAAGTTATATATAGCCAAAACTAAATTAGGAGTGTTAACTTCACTATGTCTGGTGAACTAAAAAGCAAATCATGGATAACCTGATATCTAAATTTGAGTATGTGGAAGAAAATAAGAAAAAGATATATCTATGCCTATCTTTCGTCCTAAAAGTTGGCTGTTTTTCATCTATTTAATTTGCCCCCCAAAAGTATACAAAGAATCCTGGTAATGACCATTTGAATTACTAAATGGAAAGATCATAAAATTCTTCATTCAGCTGATTAACTACTGATAATTCCAAAGAGTCTGACCACAAGTCCTGTGGAGGGAGGGAGGGTAGAAAGGTGAGCCATTTCCTTAAAAGCTTTTTTTGATTAAAAATAAAATTCTGGCTTACACCTGTAATCCCAGCACTTTGGGAGGCCAAGGTAGGCAGATCACCTGAGGTCAGGAGTTCGAGACCAGCCTGGCCAACACTGCAAAACTCTGTCTCCACTAAAACTACAAAAATTAGCTGGGCATGGTGGTATTTGCCTGTAGTCCTAGCTACTCAGTGGGGCTAAGTCAAGAGAATTGCTGGAACCCGGGAGGCAGAGGTTGCAGTTAGCCGAAATCACACCATTGCACTCCAGCCTGGGTGTCACCACAAGACTCCATCTCAAAAAAAAATTAAAATTAAAAAATAAAATTCATAATTCATAATGGCTCTTTCACCAACTAAACCCTGAGAGAACTAAAAATTAGAAGAGTATAGGCTGGGCATGGTAACTCATGCCTATAACCCCAGCACACTGGGAGGCTAAGGCAGGTGGATGGTTTGAGCCCAGGCATTTGAGACCAGTCTGGGCATCATAGCAAGATCCTATCTCTATAAAAAAATAAAAAATAAAAAAATAGCCACAAGTGGTAGCAAGTTTCCATAGTCTAGTTACTCCAGAGGCTGAGCTAGGAGTGGAAGGATAGTTTAAGCCCTGGAGTTGGAGGCTGCAGTGAGCTAATATCGCATCACTGTACTCCAACCTAGGTGACCTGAAGGAAAATCAGGTTACAACACTTTGCAAGTAAAATCTACAAGGAAAAAAAGTACTATTTCTTAGCTCCATCCTCCCACTGTGTCAATCAGTGTTTCAAAGAATGACCTAGCTTAGTGTATTTCATCACTTAATTAGAAACAGAACACTAATTTGCATTTAGTTGCCTGTCTTACATTAAGAAAGAAACTCACTGGTGTTCCAATCGATAACAGAAAGTATTGATAAATTACACTGTTGAG
The DNA here is from genome assembly GCF_049350105.2 of Macaca mulatta. NCBI lineage: Eukaryota > Metazoa > Chordata > Mammalia > Primates > Cercopithecidae > Macaca > Macaca mulatta. Next base: position 69,998,636 of record NC_133415.1, read on the forward strand.
TATCTGAAAAGAGAAGACCACTTAGTACAAAGGTAAATTATTTCAGAATAGGAATCTCAATAGTCAGAAAAACACATTAAACAACATCTTCTTCAATTACCACTCAGTGAAGAAATTGCTTTTACTGTATCTGGGTGATTTGCATCTAGAACCCTGCTGAAAACTTTCAATGACAGCAAATTCACTGTCAGAGTCCACTTCATTCAGAAGTAATTAAAATTTTTAAAATTTTTTATTATATTGTTCAAAAATCAGATTCCCATAACTTTGACACAATGCTCCAAATCGTTGCTTTCTGCCCTTAAAGTCACTGAAGTTACCCATCTTGCCCCTCATATTCTTCTTATTCTAAACTATGGATCATGATAAACTGTCATTATTTTAATAAATTCAAATTACCAGTATTTTGACTAGGCTATGCATCATGGGTGAAGGAGGAAAGCCTCAAATATTACAAGACACAAAAACCCGAATTTCAAAACAAATTCAACTTACTATATATTCAATTCTACGATTCCTTTTTTCCCCTAACATGTTAACATCTCTGAAATTGGCAGATACCTTACAATTAAAGACATTTATAGCTGCTATTGAAGAGGTGGTGACAGTGACAGTTCTCTCTGCCTGTATAAGAACTTAGTTGTTTTTTCCAGTGATATAACTGGACAATTGCAACCTCTCAACATTCCAGGCAACAATCCATTTAACGAACAGTTGAAGAAAGAATATGAGCTAGCAACTGTCTCAAAACCTTTCATTAACACCATCTGGTAACATGAAGAAAGTGCCAGCATTAACACTTACAGAACCGCTATCAATGGTTAAGAAGAAAATCCCAGATCAAAGTACAGTAGATTAAGTATGCTATATCATCAACTTCCCTAACTGCGCAGAAAAGATACTCTGTGGAAAAACAGACAATTCTGGGTAAGAAAAAAATAATTGAGAAGAACTGGACTCCGGAACCCGGGCAAGATGGCCGAATAGGAACAGCTCTGGTCTGCAGCCTCCAGTGAGATCAATGATGGGTGATTTCTGCATTTCCAACTGAGGTACCGGGCTCATCTCATTGGGACTGGTTGACAGAGGGAGGGCAAGCAGAGGCAGGGTGGGGCATCGCCCCACCCACAAAGCGCAAGAGGTCGGGGAAGTCCCTTCCCCAGCCAAGGGACGCTGTGAAGGACTGTGCCATGAGGAACGATGCATTCCAGCCAGAATACTATGCTTTTCCCATGGTCTTCGCAATCTGCAGACCAGGAGATTCCCTTGGGTGTCTACACCACCAGGGCCCTGGGTTTCAAGCACAAAACTGGGTGGCCATTTGGGCAGACACGGAGCTAGCTGCAGTTTTTTTTCACACCCCAGTGGTGACTGGAACGCCAGCGAGACAGAACCATTCATTCCCCTGGAAAGGGGTCTGAAGCCAGGGAGCCAAGTAGACTAGCTCAGCAGATCCCACCCCCACGGAGCCCAGCAAGCTAAGATCCACTGGCTTGTAATTCTTGCTGCCAGCACAGCAGTATGAAGTCCGACTTGGGATGTTCCAGCTTGGTGGGTGGGGTTGGGGGGGGTAGCTGCCATTACTGAGGCTTGAGTAGGCAGTTTTCCCCTTACAGCGTGAACCAAGCGCCAGGAACTTCCAACTAGGCAGAGTCCACTGCAGCTCGGCAGAGCCGCTGTAGCCATACTGCCTCTCTAGATTCCTCCTCTCTGAGCAAGGCATCTCTGAAAGAAAGGCAGCAGCCCCAGTCAGGAGCTTATAGGTAAAACTCCCAATTCCCTGGGACAGAGCACCTGGGGAAGGGACAGCTGTGAGCACAGCTTCAGCAGAATTAAACGTTCCTGCCTGCTGGCTCTAAAGAGAGCAGCACATCTCCCAGCACAGTGCTCATGCTCTGCTAAGGGACAGACTGTCTCTTCAAGCGGGTCCCTGACCCTTGCGCCTCCTGACTAGGTGATACCTCCCAGCAGGGGTCGACAGACACCTCATACAGGAGAGCTCCAGCTGGCATCTGGCAGGTGCCCCTCTGGGATGAAGCTTCCAGAGGAAGAAACAGGCAGCAATCTTTGCTCTTCTGCAGACTCCGTTGGTGATACCAGGCAAACCGGGTCTACAGTGGACCTCCAAGAAACTCCAGCTGACCTGCAGCAGAGGGGCCTGACTGTTAGAAGGAAAATTAACAAACAGAAAGGAACAGCATCAACATCAACAAAAAGGACGTCCACATCACAAAGATGAGGAAAAACCAATGCAAAAAGACTGAAAATTCCAAAAACCAGAACTGCCTCTTCTCCTCTAAAGGATCACAACTCCTCATCAGCAAGGGAACAAAATGGGACAGAGAATGAGTTTGATAAATTGACAGAAGTAGGCTTCAGAAAGTGGGTAATAACAAACTCCTCCGAGCTAAAAGAGCATGTTCTAACCCAACACAAGGAAGCTAAGAACCTCGAAAAAAGGTTAGAGGAAATGCTAACTAGAATAACCAGTTTAGAGAAGAACATAAATGACCTGATGGAGCTGAAAAACAGCACGAGAACTTCGTGAAGCATACACAAGTATCAACAGCTGAATCGATCAAGTGGAAGAAAGGATAACAGAGATTGAAGATCAATTTAATGAAATAAAGCGTGAAGACAAGATGAGAGAAAAAAAGAATGAAAAGGAATGAACAAAGCCTCCAAGAAATATGGGACTATGTGAAAAGACCAAACCTACATTTGATTGGTGTACCTGAAAGTGATGGGAAGAATGGAACTAAGTTGGAAAACACTCTTCAGCATATTATCCAGGAGAACTTACCCAACCTAGCAAGACAGGCCAAGATTCAAATTCAGGAAATACAGAGAAGACCACAAAGATACTCCTCAAGAAGAGCAACCCCAAGACACATAATTGTCAGATTCACCAAGGTTGTAATGAATGAAAAAATGTTAAGGGCAGCCAGAAAGAAAGGTCAGGTTACCAACAGAGGGAAGCTCGTTAGACTAACAGCAGATCTCTCTGCAGAAACCCTACAATTCAGAAGAGAGTGGGAGCCAATATTCAACATTCTTAAAGAAAATAATTTTCAACCCAGAATTTCATATCCAGCCAAACTAAGCTTCGTAAGTGATGGAGAAATACAATCCTTTACAGACAAGCAGATGCTGAGAGATTTTATCACTACAGGCCTGCCTTACAAGAGCTCCTGAAGGAAGCACTAAATATGGAAAAGGAAAAACCAGTACCAACTACTGCAAAAACACACCAAATTGTAAAGACCATTGACACTATGAAGAAACTGCATCAACTAACAGGCAAAATAACCAGCTACCATCATAATAACAGGATCAAATTTACACATAACAATATTAACCTTAAATGTAAACAGGCTACATGCCCTGATGAAAAGACATAGACTGGCAAATTGGATAAAGAGTCAAGATTCATCGGTGTGCTACATTCAGGAGACCAATCTCACATGCAAAGACACACACAGGCTCAAAATAAAAGGATGGAGGAAGATTTAACAAGCAAATGGAAAGCAAAAAATAAAGCAGGGGTTGCAATCCTAGTCTCTGATACAACAGACTTTAAACCAACAAAGATCAAAAAAGACAAAGAAGGGCATAATGGTAAAGGGATCAATGCAACAAGAAGAGCTAACTATGCTAAATATATATGAACCCAATATAGGAGCACCCAGATTCATAAAGCGAGTTCTTCAAGACCCATAAAGAGACTTAGACTCCCACACAGTAATAGTGGGAGACTTTTAACACCCCACTGTCAATATCAGATCAATGAGACAGAAAATTAGCAAGGATATTCTTGAATTCAGCTCTGGACCAAGGGGACCTAATAGACATCTACAGAACTCTACACCCCAAATCAACAGAATATACATTCTTCTCAGCACCACATCCCACTTATTCTAAAATTGACCACATAACTGGAAGTAAAACACTCCTCAGCAAATGCAAAAGAATTGAAATCATAACAGTCTCTCAGACCACAGTGCAATGAAACTAGCACTCAGGATTAAGAAACTCACTCAAAACCATACAACTACATGGAAACTGAACGACCCGCTCCTGAATGACTACTGGGTAAATAACGAAATTAAGGCAGAAATAAATGAGTTCTTTGAAATCGATGAGAACAAAGACACAACGTACCAAAATATCTGGGATACAGTTAAAGCAGTGTTTAGAGGGAAATTTATAGCACTAAATGCCCACAGGAGGAAGTGGGAAAGATCTAAAATCAACATCCTAACATCACAAACAAACTAGAGAAGCAAGAGCAAACAAATTAAAAAGCTAGCAGAAGACATGAAGATCAGAGCAGAACTGAAGGAGATAGAGACATGAAAAACCCCTCAAAACATCAGTGAATCCAGGAGCTGGTGTTTTGAAGATTAACAAAATAGATAGAATGCTACCCAGACAAATAAAGAAGAGAGAATAATCAAATAGACACAATAAGGGGAGATCACCACTGATCCCACAGAAATGCAAACTACTATCACAGAATACTATAAACACCTCTATGCAAATAAACTAGAAAATCTAGAAGAAATAGAGAAATTCCTGGACTCATACACTTTCCCAAGACCAAACGAGAAAGAAGTCGAATCCCTGAATAAACCAATAACAAGTTTGGAAATTGAGGCAGTAATTAATAGACTACTAACCAAAAAAAGCCCAAGACCAGATAAGTTAACAATCGAATTCTACTAGAGTTACCAAGATGAGCTGGTACCATTTCTTCTGAAACTATTCCAAACAATAGAAAAAGAGGGACTCTCCCTAACTCATTTTATGAGGACAGCATCATCCTGATACCAAATCCTGGCAGAGACACAACAGAAAAAGAAAATTTCAGGCAATATACCTGACGAAAATCGATGTGAAAATCCTCAATAAAGTACTGGCGAACCGAATTCAGCAGTGCATCAAAAAGCTTATCCACCACGATCAGTTAGCTTCATCCCTGGGATGCAAGGCTGGTTCAACATACGCAAATCAATAAACATAATCCATCACATAAACAGAACCAATGACAAAAACCACATGATTATCTTGATACAGAAAAGGCCTTTGATAAAATTCAACACCAACTAAAAAACTCTCAATAAGCTGGATACTGATGGAACATATTCAAAATAATAAGAGCTATTTATGACAAACCCACAGCCAGTATCATACCGAATGTGAAAAAACTGGAAGCATTTTGAAAACCAGCACAAGACAAGGATGCCCTCTCTCACCACTCCTATTCAACATAGTATTGGAAGTTCTGGCCAGGGCAATCAGGCAAGAGAAAGAAATAAAGGGTATTGGAATAGGAAGAGAGGAAGTCAAATTGTCTCTGTTTGCAGATGACATGGTTGTATATTTAGAAAACCCCATCATCTCAGCCCCCAAATTTCCTAAAGCTGATAAACAACTTCAGCAAAGTCTCAGAATACAAAATCAATGGTACTAAATGTGGTACTAAAACAGATATATAGACCAATAAAACAGAACAGAGGCCTCAGAAATAATGCCACACATCTACAACCATCTGATCTTTGACAAACCTGACAAAAACAAGCAATAGGGAGAGGATTCCATATTTAATAAATAGTGTTGGGAAAACTGGCTAGCCATATGCAGAAAACTGAAACTGGACCCCTTCCTTACACCTTATACAGAAATTAACTCAAGATGGATTAAAGACTTGAATGTAAGACCTAAAACCATAAAAACCCTAGAATAAAAACTAGAAGAATACCATTCAGGACATAGGCATGGGCAAAGGCTTCATGACTAAAACACAAAAAGCAATGGCAACAAAAGCCAAAATTGACAGACAGGATCTAATTAAACGAAAGAACTTCTGCACAGCAAAAGAAACTATCATCAGAGTTAACAGGCAACCTACAGAATGGGAGAAAATTTTTTCAATCTATCCATCTGACAAAGGGCTAATATCCAGAATCTACAAGAAACTTAAAACAAATTTGCAAAGAAAAAATAACCCCATCAAAAAGTGGTGAAGGATATGAACAGACACTTCTCAAAAGAAGACATTTATGCAACCAACATACATATGAAAAAAAGCTCATCATCACTGGTCATTAGAGAAATGCAAATCAAAACCACAATGAGATACCATTTCACACCAGTTAGAATGGCGATCATTAAAAGGTCAGGAAACAACAGATGCTGGAGAGGATGTGGAGAAACAGGAAGACTTTTACATTGTGGAAGACAGTATGGTGATTCCTCAAGGATCTAGAACCAGAAATATCATTTGACCCAGCAATCCCAATTGGGTATATACCATTACTGGGTATATACCCAAAAGATTATAAGTCATTCTATTATAAAGACACATGCACACATAGGTTTATTGCAGCACTATTCATAATATTGCAAAGACTTGGAACCAACCCAAATGCCCATCAATGACAGAATGGATAAAGAAAATGTGGCATATATACACTATGGAATACTATGTAGCCATAAAAAAGAATGAGTTCATGTCCTTTGCAGGGACATGGATGAAGGTGGAAACCATCAATCTCGGCAAACTAACACAGGAACAGAAAACCAAACACCACATCTTCTCACTCACAAGTGGAAGTTGAAAAATGAGAACACATGGACACAGGGAGGGGAACATTACACACTGGGGCCTGTCGGTGGGTGGGGGGGTTGGGGAAAGATGGCATTAGGGGAAATACCTAATGTAGATGATGGGTTGATGGGTGCAGCAAACCACCATGGCACACGTATACCTATGTGACAAAACCGCACATTCTGCACATGTATCCCAGAACTTAAAAAAAAAAAAAAAAGAATTGGACTCTGAGTACGAAGACATTTTAGGAATACTTTAACCAATTTATTTCACTTATATTTTCAAGGTATGTTCAAAGATGACACATGATAAAAGTATATAACTGAGTAAATGTAAAATAATTTTTATATTTATTGAGTTTTATATTTGCATTTATTGAAAGAAATATTTTATTCTAAGAAAGCACTGTGTAATAGTTTAATTGGCAATGCTTTTTCTTTTCATTTCTCCTTAATGGAATACAAAATGTGTGTCTTACAGCCACTTCAACAGAACATGGAAGTTCGAGGAAGCTCTGTGTGCAATTGATAATGGCTTAAATTACTAGCTATTCACCAAAATCACTTTCCAGTTTCATCCTCTTCCTATAACATATAACTACTTTACATTTCTCAGCCTCTCTTACAATTAAATATGGCCCTATGACTGAGATCTAACCCAAGACATGTAAGTCAAAACAGGTATACCACTGTACTTCCAAGTCTAGCTCATAACAGCCTCCAACTCAGTCCTTCCCTTTCCCCTTCCCCCTAAGGTTCTCCAGGGCAACATGTTAAAGACATTCAACTCTGCCTCTGAAAGACTACGTGAAGCAGAATGTCCCCCACCCCCAACACATAAACACTCCTATACCTCCACCATGTCTTCACTGACACTAATCATGTACACCCACTCTGGACTGTCAGGTAAACTAGAAATAAACTTCTATTGGGTTAAGCCACTTAACTTGAGGGTTTGTTGTATCACCTAGTGCTTGCCAAACTTAACACAGTTGCTTTTCACATTTAAAATTATTAAATTCAAGGAAAATAGTAAAATAGGAAGCTCTAAGGTTTTGTTCCCCACAGAGAAACATCAAAAAACAAAGAGAAACTGCCTGAACAAACTTTGTTGAAGCACTGGAAAACAGTCAAAGAGCAGGAAAGTTTTATAGCATTTTTATCTGCTCATATCCCATCTCCTTGCTAGCACAGCAGTGGCCTTGCTTTTCAAACAGCAGCAGGCTGGTTTCCAGTTTCCTCTCACAAACCAGAGGGGGCAGAACAGTCCCTATAGAAAATTATTGCACAAGTCTGTTCTAACCTTTCTGGGGGATACCTGAAGGCCTGAGTTGAGACTTTCATTTCTATTTAGCTTAACACAAAACTCAGGTGAAAAAGAGCAGCAGCCACTGCTCATAAAAGTTCCAAGGCCCCTACAGACTCACAGACCCCTGGGACAATACAACAGACTATGTTAGACCCTAAAGAGAAGATAAGGTGAGGCTCTTTGGGAAATAAGAATATTCAAAAACAGTTGTGTATACAGGGGAATTTAGAGAGTCATGTACATGTCCAAGCAAGATTCATGCTCAGAAAATACCTAGGGCGGCCTTAAGCTTGCATCTTAAGATGATTCCTATGTTTAAAAGAAGCCTACTTAAGAGATGAATGAGTAACCCAGCACATAGCTAACTGCAAAAACTGGGAGAACTCCTGAGGAAATTTCTGTAACAAGGTGAACACATGCTAAAGGAACAGACTTCAATAATCACACACAACAAGGACTAGTCTTTGCAAAAATAGTTTGGAAAGTCTCAGGACAAATGGACTACTACAGCCTTCAATAAGTACTCAATCAATCAATCAATAAAACAAAAAACAACAAACCCAGAAGAAGGGAGAAATCTTATTTCCAGAGTTACCACATAATAGTCAAATGTCTGATTTTCAACAAAAGAGAAAACAATGGCCCATTCAAAGGAACAAATAAGATGACAAACAAGCCCATCTGGACTTTTTTTTTTTTTTTTTTTTGAGATGGAGTTTCACTCTTGTTGCCCAGGCTGGAGTGCAAGGGCGCAATCTCGGCTCACTGCAGCCTCCACCTCCCAGGTTCAAGTGATTCTCCTGCCTCAGCCTCTCGAGTAGCTGGGATTACAGGCATGTGCCACCACGACCGGCTAATTTTGTATTTTTAGTAGGGACTGGGTTTCTCCATGTTGGTCAGGCTGGTCCTGAACTCCCGACCTCAAGTGATCCGCGTGCCTTGGTCTCCCAAAGTGCTGGATTACAGGTGTGAACCACCGCACCCAGCTGACAATGGACTTTCTATAATCACAAACTGCAACCAGCCTCCCAGGTTGCAAGTCACATAACCTGAGCATGTGCAGATGAATCCAGCATGCCTAACTGGTATACCCAGGAGCCAAATTTACCTCTAGTTTAACCTCCAAACTGCCCTTGGTCATTCCTGGGCATGGCCCAAGCTAATTTAGAAAGAAATTTAGTTTACAGTTTAAATGATAATAGCCTCCCCAAAAACTAAACCACTTGTAAAACTAATAAAAGGCCATCCACCAGATTAGGAGGATGATAGAGGCATGAATTCTGCTAAGATGTAGGTGCAGTTAAACAATTAGCAGCCACTATTCCGGAGGACACAAGATTTGCAACTTCCCCAATTACTCCTATAAATAAATCACTATTGTAGAACCTAAGATTGGCCTTTTTGGATTGCAAATGTCTTTTTAGACTGTTGCATTTCTGACAAGATGGCTCCACCCAGATCGCGATGGTCCTGCGGCAGACTCAGGCCATGATGACCATTTTCCACACCCCTATATTTCACCACGAACCAATCAGCAGCCCCCATTCCCTAGCTCCCTGCCCACCAAACTAGTTTCAAAAAGCCACTACCCAGCTGGGCGCGGTGGCTCACACCTGTAATCCCAGGACTTTGGGAGGCTGAGGCAGGCAGCTCACGAGGTCATGAGATTGAGACCATCTTGGCTAACACAGTGAAACCCCATCTCTACTAAGAAAAACACAAAAAATTGGCCAGACGTGGTGGCACGTGCCTGGTCCCAGCTCCTAAGAAGGCTGAGGCAGGAGAATCACTTGAACCCAGGAGGCAGAGGTTGCAGTGACCCAAAATTGTGCCACTGCACTCCAGCCTGGGCGAGAAAGCGAGACTCTGTCTCAAAACAAACACACACACACACACTACCCTCCAAATTTATGGAGAGGCTAATTTAAGTAATAATAAAACTCTGGTGTCCTATTTAGCCAGCTCTATGTGTATTACACTGTCTCTATTGCAATTCCCTTGTCTTGATAAACAGGCTCTATCTGGGCAGCAGGCAACAGGAACCCACTGGTCAGCTACAGAACCACAGTACCTGAACCCAGGGTGTAGAGCAAATTAAGAAGCAAGGTGTGCCCCGTTTTGCTGCAGAGTTATTTTAAGGGCCAAGGACCCAGCACTACCTCCTGAACATCCCAATGAGATCATGCCTCATTGTATTTTCCTGTCTCCTCTCATAGTTACTCTCTGCCTGTAAAACCTGTCCCCAAACCCCAGCTCAAGAAGACAGATTCGAGCACTGCCTCCTGTCTCCTTGCTGGTCAACCTTGCAATAAAGCTTTTTCCTTTATCAAAGGCTGGTGCCATAATATTTGCTTCCATGCACAATGGGCAGCAAGCCCACTGCTCAACGACAATTCTGGTGACCCAGATGAGACGAGTAACATTAACAGAAAGACTTTAAAACAATCATCTTTAAAAGAAAATTAGGAAAACAATGTATAAACTGAATGAGACCAACAGAGAAAAGAACCAACCAGAAACTCTGGAGCTAAAAAGAATAATCAAAACGAAAAATTTATGGGAGGGTTCAGGAGCAGAATTTAGCTAAAAGAAGAAACAAGAGATAAAAATTAATAACGGAAGGAAAAGTAGAAAATATGTGGAAATTAGGCAACATAAGTCCTGAAAAATGGGGAAAGAAATCAGAAAATTCATTGAGACAGAGACAACATATCAAAACTTAGAGCATGCAGTGAAAACAGTGCTAAGAGAAAATTTAGAGCTATAAAATGCATACATTGAATAAGATCTCATTTCAACAACGTAACTTTACACCTAAGGAACTTAAGAACAAACTAAACCCAAAGCTACCAGAAGGAAGGAAATACTAAAAATAAGAGTGGTGATAAATAAAACAGAAAAAAAATGGAGAAAATCAACAAAACAAAATTTTAGTTATTTAAAAAGATCAACAATATTGACAAACCTTTAGCTGTATTGATTAAGAAAATAAGAAAGAGTACTCAAATTACTATGATCAGATATAAAAGTGAGGACATTACTATTGATTCTACAGAAATAACTATAAGAGAATACATTGAAATATTATATGATTATATGCCAAAAAATTGGATCACCTAAATAAAATGAATATATTCACAGAAGAACACAATCTACCCAAACTGACAAAGAAATAGAAAACTTGAATAGACCTATAATTAGTAAGGAGATTGAATAAGTAACCAAAAGCTTCCAACAGCAACAAAAAAGGCCAGGACCGCATGGCTTGACTGAATTCCACTGAAACATCTAAGGAAGAATTAACACCAATCCTCTCAAACTCTTCCAGAAATTTAAAGAAAAGACGATACTTCCTAATTCATCCTGTATAGCCAACATTACCCTGATAACAAAGGCAGAAAAAGATACAAGAAAACCAGACCAATATCCTTTATGAATAACAATGAAAAAAATCCTCAAAACTAGCAAACTGAATTCAGCAGCATCTTAAAAGGAATATACAAAGTGACCAAGTGTGATTTACTCCCAGAACACAACAGTTCAATATAATCAACGTAATACACCAACATGAAGAATGAAGGATGTAAACCACATGATTATATAAATTGATATAGAAAATGCATTTTACAAAATTCAACACCCTCCCATGATAAAAACCCTGAATAACCTAGGAATAACTTGAACATAATGGAGACATATAAAAAATCCACAGGTAACACAATACTCAATACTCAATGGTGAAAGACTGAAAGCATTTTCCTTAAGATCAGAAACAACATAATGATGCCCACTTTCACTAGCCAACATAATATTGGAAGTTTTAGCCCGAGTAATCAGGCAAGAAAAAGAAATAAAAGGCACTCAAACTAGAAAGGAAGAGATAAAACTATCTCTGTTCACCGGTGACGTGATCGCAAATGCAGAAAACCTGAAAAATTGTTAGCTTGAATACATCAAAACTGCAGGATACAAAATCAATACATGAAAATCAGTTTCATTTCTATACACTTGCAATGAACATTGATAAGAAAATAATTCAATTTACAATAGCATCACAAAGAATAAAATAATTAGTAATACACTTAACCAAGGATGTGAAAGATTATTCACTGAAAACTACAAAACAGTGCTGAAAGAAGTTAAAGAAAGACATCCCATGTTCATGGATTGGAAGTCTAAATATTGTGAAGATGACAACACTACCCAAAATGATCTACAGATTCAATGCAGTTGGCATCCCAACAGTATTTTTTGTGGGGGGAAAAAAAAATCCTAAAATTCATTTGGTATCTCAAGGGACACCAAACAGCTACGCAATCTTGAAAAAGAAAAAGTTGGAAGATTCACACTTCCTGATTTCAAAACTTATTACAAAGCTACATTGATCAAAATAATATGGTTCTGGATTAGAAGAGATTTACAAATCAATAGAATGTGTTTTTCAAATTGATTTTCAACATGCATGCCAAGACCATTCAATGGCCTTGAAAAGAACAGTCTTTTCAACAGCTAATACTGGAAAACTGGGTATCAACATGCAAAAAGGATCTTTATACCATATACAAAACTTAATAAAAAATGGATCAAAGACCAAGGAAAAGCTAAATCAATTGAGACCCTTAGACGAAAACAAGAGAAAATTTATGAAACATAGGATTTAACAATGTCTTCTAGAATATACTCCAAAAACAGTCAACCAGAGAAAAAACAGATAAACTGGACTTCATCAAAATTAAAAACTTTTCAATCAAAATCCACAAAGTATGAGAAAATATTTGCAAATAATAGATCTGATAAGGAATTAATATCCAAAATATACAAAGGAATTCCTACAACAAGGAAATCCAACTCAACAATGGACAAAGAATTTGAATAGATACTTCTCCAAAGAAATACACAGGGCCAACAAGCATCTGTAAAGATGCTCATCGAAAGCAAAAACAACCACAAACAAAAACAGAAAATAAATACTGGCCAAGAACATAGAGAAACTGGAACCCCTGTGCATTGGCGGTGGGAATAGCACTGGTGGTTGGAATATAAAATAGTATAGCCACTACAGAAAACAGTTTTGTTGTCTCCTCAAAAAGTTAAGTAGAATTACCATATGATCTAGCAATTCCACTCTTAGTTAATACCCAAAAGAACTGAAAACAGCAACGTATAAAGAGATACTCCTACACCAATACTCATAGCAGCATTTTCACAGTTGCTAAAGGTGGAAACAACCCAAATGTCCAACAGTTAAATGGATAAACAGAATGTGCTATATACATACAATGTAATCTTATTCAGCCTTAAAAATAGTAAAATTCTTATACATACTACAACATGGAGGAATCTAGAAAGCATTATGCTAAGTGAAATAAGCCAGACACAAAAGATAAACATGTTATGATTCCACTTACATGATTGTACCTACAACTGGTAAATTTATAGAGACAGTCAAGAATAATAGGGGACATATAAGAAGGAAGACTGTGTAGATATTGTTTAATGGGTACAAAGTTTACAAAGTTTCTTTCGTTTCTTTTTAAGAGAAGAGGTCTACTCTGTTGCCTAGGCTGGAGTGCAGTAGTGCAAATCATAGCTCATTGCAGCCTCAAACTCCTGGGTTCAGCCACCTGAGTAGCTGGGACAACAAGGGCACACTACCAATTTTTTTTTGAATGTTCACGTTAGAGACGAAGTCTCACTATGTTGCCGAGGCTGGTCTCAAGCTTTTAGCCTCAAGCTATCCTCCTGCTTCAGCCTCCTGAGCAGCTGGGATTACAGGAGCAAGCCACTGCACCCACCTCAAAGTTTCTATCTGGGAAGATGAAAAAATTGTGAAAGTGGATACTGGTGATTGTCGCACAGCACTGTAAATGTACTCAATGTCACTAAACTGAACATTTAAAAATAGTAAAAATGGCAAATTTTATGTTATGTATATTTTACCACAATTAAAAAGCTTACATTTACAAGAGTAGATTGGGAAATGAGAGAACTCAAGAAAAGGGGCTGGGCACAGTAGATCACACTTGTAATACCAGCACTTTGAATGGCCAATTGCTTGAGCCCAGGAGTTCGAGACTAGCCTGTGCAACATGGTAAAACCCCACATCTACCAAAAAAAAAAAAAATTAGCTGGGCACGGTGGTGTGCACCTGTAGTCCCAACTACTCAGGAGGCTGAGGTAGGAGAATCAATGGAGCCCAGGAGGTCAAGGCTGCAGTGAGCCATGATTGCACCATTGTACTCCAGCCTGGGCAACAGTGAGACCCTATCTAAAAAAACAAAAAAATAAAAAAACAAAAAAAAAAAAAAAAAAAAAAAAAAAAAAAAAACCAGAAAGAAAAGAAAAGCAAGTAAAGATTAATCAAGAAAGAATAGATGTATTGGGTTATAAACAGAGAAAATTAAATGAGGAACTGGTATGATAAGTGAACATGGAAAAGCTATGAAAGAAGAATGGATATATCTGCAGGAGGAAAAAATGGCAAATGAGTTAACTCTGGAGAAGCAAAAAGGCTATTACAGGGTGGAAACTGCATACCCTCTAAATTGTTGTATGAACTGTTGCCAATTTATTCTCATCATATTAAAGTTTATGTAGCTCTCGTGCTCAAAAATCTTAGTTTTCATTGCCCTGGCATGATATTTTGTTATTTATTTCATCAGCAATCCTCAACCTGCTTCTAGATCAAAGGCTTAGATAAATAAATAAGCTACACTTAAATTCTTGTTTTAAACACTTTGATGAAAATTCAGTAACTAGGTATTTCGGAAAAGATAAAAACATTATGAAATACAATTTATCTGTCAACTTTAATGAATACATCTGAAAGAAGACATTAATATGCAAAAATTATTGGGGGTGGGGGTAGGGGGGAGCAAGAAAGGAAAAGTTGTCTCTGGCTACCACCAGTCTGCAACCCATGTCAAAGTATCTGCTTACAATGACCAAAATATTTACTAACATGATTCATTTAATATGTTAAAACAAAAACTAGAAGAATATGTGATGAAGTTACAGACTTAGGAAATATAAAGGAAGAATTTTCCATCCTGTGGTGTCAACACAAAGCCATGTGCATATACATCCAAAAATAAAAGATTTGGGGGGTTTGTTTCTACATTATTTTTAAAAACAAGCTTCTTTGGAAGCCCGAGGCAGGTGGATCACCTGAGGTCAGGAGTTCGAGACCAGCCTGGCCAACATGGTGAAACCCCATCTCTACTGAAAACACAAAAAATTAGCTGGGCGTGATGGCGGGCGCCTGTAACCCCAGTGACTCAGGAGGCTAAGGCAGGAGAATCGCTTGAACCCAGCAGGTGGAGGTTGCAGTGAGACAAGGTCAAGTGCCATTGCACTCTAGCCTGGGCAACAAGAGCAAAACTCTGTCTCAAAAAAAAAAAAAAAAGCTTAATATAAGGACAATTTACATAATACTTAGTGGTACACACTGCAATACACAATGAAATTGATGTGTTGTTAAAATAATCTTAGAAAGTACAGTTGACCCTTGTACAACGCAGGTTTGAACTGCACAGGTCCACTTATGCATTTTTTCAATAAATATATTGGAACATTTTTTAGAGACTTGCAACAATTTGAAAAAAAAAACTGGCAAACCACATAGTCTAGAAATACAAAAATTAAGAAAAAATATGTCATGAATGCTTAAATTACATGTAGACACTAGTCTGTTTCATCATTTACTACCATAAAATATACCCAAATCTATTACAAAAATGAAAATTTATCAAAACTTATGTACACACTTACAGATCATACATGGCACCATTCACAGTCAAGAGAAAGGTAAACAAAGGTAAAGAGGCAGTACTAAATCACAACTGCACAAAATTAACCACAGTACATACTGTACTACTGTAATATTTCTTAGCCGAGCCTCCTATTGCTATTGTGGTGAGCTCAAGTATTTCAAGTATCCACTGAAAATGCTATGTAAGGCTGAACACCTCTGCGTGAACAGTCTGTCTCTCCAGTAAATTGCGTATCACAGTAAAAAAGTGGATCTCTTGCAGTTGTCTCATATTTTTCATCATGTTTAGTGCGATACCATAAACCTGAATAACATCATGGACCCACACAAAGTGCCATTAGTGATGCTGGAAGTACTCCCAAGAAGCAGAGAAAAGTCATGACATTCAAAGAAAAAGCTGAAGTGCCTGACATTGAGGTCTGCAGCAGAAATCCCTCACCATTTAAGATACATGAATCCAGCCTAAAAGTCATTATTTAAAAAAGGAAAGAAAATTTGCATCACTACAGCTATGCCCGCAGGCCCGAAAACCTTGCACTTTTTGCGAAATATCTTTTAATCTCATACTGATAATCTCATACTGAAAATGCAGCTTTTATGTGAGTGCAGGATTGCTAGAAGAATGAGCATACACACAGACTCTAATAGGATCTGAGAAAAAGCAAAGTCATTATATGGCAACCTAAAGCATTAAGGAAGATGAGGATCTAAAGCTGAAGAATTTTAATGCCAGCAAAGGATGGTTTGATACGTGTTAGAAAGAAGTCCGTCTTAAAACAAGTCACAGCCTGAGTGCAGTGGCTCACACCTGTAATCCCAGCACACTGGGAGGCAGAGGAGGGTGGATCACTTGAGGCCAGGAGTTCCAGACCAGCCCGGCCAACATGGTGAAACCCCATCTCTACTAAAAATATAAAAATTAGCTGCACAGGGGTACATGCCTATAACCCCAGCTAACTGGGCAGCTGAGGTACAAGAATCACTTGAACCTGGGAGGCAAAGGTTGCAGTGAGCTAAGATCATGCCACTGTACCCCAGCCTGGGCGACAGAGCAAGACTCTGTCTTAAAAAAAAAAAAAAAAAAAAAAAAAAAAGTCACAATAATAGGAGAAACAGCTACTGCTGACCAAGAGGTAGAAGGTAAATTCCCAGATGCCATTAAGAAAATCATTGAGGAGAAAGAATATCTACTTGAACAGGCTTTTTAACGCAGACAAAAGTGCTCTATTCTGAGGGGAGGAAATGCCACAAAAGATATTCATTAGTAAGGAAGAGATGCAAGCACCAAGATTTAAAACAGGAAGGAACAGGCTGTTTTATGCAAATACAGTCAGGTTTATGATCAAAGTTGCCCTTATTTATAAGGCTGCTAACCTCCAAGCCCTGAAGGAAAAGGATAAACACCAGCTGCCAGTCTTTGGATTGCACAAGAAAGGCCTAGAAAATGAGACACTTTGTTCCTGATCAGGAAGCACCTTGCCAGTAAGAGACTGCCTTTTAAAGTTATTCTGAGGTTGTACCATGCCCCTGGCCACCCAGAACCCCATGAGTTCAACACCACAGGTATCAAAGTGGTCTACTTGCCCCCTAACACGGTGTCCATAATGCAGCTTCTATATCAGGGGGTCATAAGGACCTTTAAGCATCACTATACACAGTATTCTTTGGAAGACGCTGTGAATGCCGTGAAAGAGAACCCTGACAGAGAGAACATCAAAGTTTGGAAGAATTACACCACTGAAAATTCCACTGCTGTTATAGAAAAAGCCATGAAAAGCGTCAAGCCCAAAACAGTATTCGTGCTGGAGAAAACTTTGTCCAGATGTTGCACGTGGCTTCACAGAATGTATGACACAGTCAATCAAGGAAATCATGAAAGAGATTGGGAATATGACAAAAAGGGCAGGGGGTGAAGGGTTTCAAGATGCAGATCTTGGAGAAATTCAAGAGCTAACAGACACCACACCAGAGGAATTAACAGAAGAAAACTTGATGGAGATGAATGCTACCAAACCAGTGTCAGACAATGAGAAAGAAGACATACCAGATGCAGTGCCAGAAAACAAACTGACACTAGACAATCTGGCAGAAGGGTTCCTATTATTCAAGACTGTTTTTGATTTATGACATAGACCATTCTATGACATAGGCACTGAAACTAAACAGTGGAAAAAAGATTAAAGGACTGGTACCATACATTTTTAGAGAAATGAAAACGCAAAAAAGACAGAAATTACAATGTATTTCTGTGAAGCTGCATCACACATACCTGCCTCCCCCTCTACCTTCCCTCCACCTCTTCTACCTCTGCCACCCCTGAGAGAGCAGGACCAACCAGTCCCCCATCCTCCTAAGCCTATTCAATGTGAAGACAATGAAGATGAAGACTTTTGGGATGACCCACTCCCACTTAATAAACAGTAAGTAGATTTTCTCTTACAATCTTAATAGCACTTTTTCTCTAGCTTCCTTTATTATAGTATGTCATACAGATAAACATATATAAAAAATTTGAAATATAAAGTCTTTCTAAATGACCAATTTTTTTTTAATTTCCAACTTTCATTTAAGTTCAGGGATGCATGTGCAGGACATGCAGATTTGTCAGACAGATAAATGTGTACCATAGTGGCTGGCTACACAGATCATCCCATTACCTAAGTATTGAGCCCAGCATCCACTAGCTATTCTTCCTGATGCTCTCACTCCTCCCACCCTCACCTGACAGGCCCAGTGTGTGTTATTCCCCGCAATGTGTCCACGTGTTCTCATCATTCAGCTCCCACATACAAGTGAGAACATGTGGTATTTGGTTTTCTGTTACTGCGTTAGTTTGTTAAGGATAATGGCTTCTAGATAAGAGCTTCTAGCTCTATCCATGTCCCTGCAAAGGGACATGTTGTTGTTCCTTTTTATGGCTGCATATGAACAACACATGTTGTTCCTTTTTATGGCTGCATAGTATTGCATAGTGTATATGTACCACATTTTCTTTATCCGGTCTATCATTGATGGGCATTTAAGTTGATTCTATGTCTTTGCCACTGTGAGTAGTGCTGTAATGAGCATACGCCTTCTTTTATTATCTTTATAATAGAATGATTTATATTCATTTGGGTATATACACCCAGTAACAGGATTGCTGGGTCAAACAGTATTTTTGCCTCTAGGTCTTTAAGGCATCGTCACAGTCTTCCACAATGGTTGAACTAATTTACATTCCCACCAACAGTGTATAAGTGTTCCTTTTTCTCTATAACCTCACCAGCATCTGTTGTTCTTTGACTTTTTAATAATAGCCATTCAGACTGGTGTGAGATGGTACCTCATTGTGGTTTTGATTTGCATTTCTCAAACGATGAGTAATGCTGAGCTTTTTCTCATATGTTTGTTAGCCACATGTATGTCTTCTTTTGAGAAGTGTCTGTTCATGTCCTTTGTCTATTTTTAATGGGTTGTTTGGTTTTTTCCTTGTAAATTTAAGTTCCTTATAGATGCTGGATATAAGACCTCTGTCGGATGGACAGATTACAAAAATTTTCTCCCATTCTGTAGTTTGTCTGTTCACTCTTAGAGCTTCTTTTACTGTACAGAAGCTCTTTAGTGTAATTAAATCCCATTTGTCAATTTTTGCTTTTGTTGCAATTGTTTTTGGCATCTTCATCATGAAATCTTTGCCCATGCCTATATCCTGAATGGTACTGCATATGTTGTCTTCCAGGATTTTTAGTTTGGGGTTTTACATGTAAGTCTTTAATCCATCTTGAGTTAATTTGTATATCTGGTGTAAAGAAGGGGTCCAGTTTCAATTTTCTGCATATGACTAGCAGTTTTCCCAGCACCATTTATTAAATAGAGAATCCTTTCTCCATTGCTTGTTTTTGCCAGGTTTGTCGGAGATCACATGGTTGTAGGTGTGCAATCTTATTTCTGGGTTTTCTATTCTGTTCCATTGGTCTATGTCTGTTCTTGTACCAGTCCCATGCCATTTTGGTTACTTTGGCCTTGTAGTATAGTTTGAAGTCAGGTAGCATGACGCTTCTAGCTTTGTTCTTTTTGCTTAGGTCTGTCTTGGCTATTTGGGCTCTTTTTTGGTTCCATATGAATTTTAAACTAGTTTCTTCTAATTCTGTGAAGAATGTTGATGGTAGTTTAATAGGAATAGTACTGAATCTATACATTGCTTTGGGCAGTATGGCCATTTTCATAATATTGATTCTTCCTATCTTTGAGCATGGAATGTTTCTCCATTTGTGTCCTCTCTGATTTCCTTGAGCAGTGGTTTGTAGGTCTCCTTGAAGAGGTCCTTTGCTTCCCTTGTTAGCCATATTCCTAGGTATTTTATTCGTTTTGTGGCAATTGTGAATGGGAGCTCATTTGTGACTTGCCTCTTGGCTTGCCTATTTTTGGTGTATAGGAATGCTAGAGATTTTTGCACATTTATTTTGCATCCTGAGACTTTGCTGAAGTTGCTTATCAGTTTGCAAAGCTATTGGGCTGACATGATGGGGTTTTCTACGTATAGGATCATGTAATCTACAAACAAAAATAGTTTGACTTTCTGTCTTCCTAGCTGAATACCCTTTACCTCGTTCTCTTGCCTGATTACCCTGGCCAGAACTCCCAATATTATCTTGAATAGGAGTGGTAAGAGAGGGCATCCTTGTCTTGTGTTGGTTTTCAAGGGGAATGCTTCCAGGTTTTGCCCATTCAGTATAATATTATCATAGATGGCTCTTTAAATGACCAATTTTTAAAAATATTTTATATTTGAGTATAAGATAATTTTATAATTTTCACCTAATTCATCTTCATTATTATTTTATTTTTCCCCATTGCTGTTCTGTATAAACATTAAAAGTAATTACTCAAAGACAATCTAAACTTATAGCTATAGCTGCTTTCCCTGATACTAACCAGTCACAGAAAATTAGCATAAGCCTGGCAGAGTCTCTGCAAACACTACTCCATCCAAAAAGTGTAACAATAACATTGCTTCTCCAGGTGGTATTCCAGCGGAGTCTTAACACGGTAGTAGCAAAGGAGATGAACGGAAGGTATAACAATTAAACCCAAGAACTGGAACTCTTGTCTCAACAAAGAAGTAATGCCATCTTTCTATCATATCTATCCATCCACCCATTTATATATCTACCTTTGTCTTTCCACCATATCCTGGGCCTACTGTTTAGTAATTCTATGTATTTTATATGGGAGCTATAAATACATGTACATGCATGCGCAAACACACACATATATGCCTCCTTTGTAGACTGTTAACCACTGGGACATTCTCATTTAATATACATGTTGAAAGGGAGGAAGAGACAGAAAAGAGGGGAGAAGGAAGGGGCAAATTTAAAATGATAGTCAAAAATTTTAAAAAAAGAACTCTTTGGTTACCTGTGGAGGATTTTAGGGAATGAACTCAATCTGAAAATCAGTAAATAAGGGAAATATGGTATTTATTCTGCTCTCCTATATGAACTGTACTGCATAATAAAAGACTTAATAACAAAGTTTCTCTTTATAGAAGTCCAACTAATAAATAAGGAATGATAAAATTCAAATAACACTATTTTGCAATCCCTAATAAAGTAATGGATCTAAGCAATAATCACGAATGGCTGCTAAAACCATTAGGTAAAAGATTGTCAGAGAACTTTACACCAGACAGTTTAGTGACAATATTTAGCTGACAATACATGAATCCAGGGATCAATCTTATCACTACTGAGAGAGACAATGATGCATTATGTGCCTTGTAATACGATGCAAAAAGATGCACAATAAAGTATTCTTTCAAAAAAATTTAAACCCAACTCTGAACAAACCTCTGGATTTAACTACCAACTCGTAAGAAATAAAGGGGATAGAGGAACATGTTCAATGATACCAGAGTGATACAGTAATCAAAATTCAAAATATAAAAAATTCTGCAGGACAGCCTAGTGTATTCAATAAATAAATTATAAGGGAAGAAGGAAAAAAGGACAGAGAGAGGTAACTATAGATTAAAAGTTACTTAAGGAACATATCAATCAAATGCAATATATGGACCGTGATTAGATCTAGATTCAAGCAAATCAATTGTAAAAAAAAAAAAAAAATCCTTTATGAGACAATGGGAAAAACATGAATACTAAATGGATATTCAATTATATCAAAAATTAAATTTTAAGTTAAATTTTAAATTTGAGAGGTAATAATAGTATTTTAGTAAAGAAACAAAAATATGCTCCCATCTTTTAGAGATACATACATATGCATACATACAGATAATCATTTACAGATAAAATTGATATGACATATGTGATTTCATTCAAAATAGCCTGGGGGGAAGGTATAGGGAGCACTGGTATAGATGAAATAAAACTGGCCATATAATAACTGTGGAAACTGGGTAATGGATGCATTGCTACAGCCAGGCATTGCTTAACAATGGGAATACGTTCTGAGAAAGGCATTAGGTGATTTCATTGCTGTGCAAACATCATAAGGTGTACTTACAAAAATCTAGATGGTATACAGTCTACTACACACCTAGATTATATGGTACAGCCAATTGCTCCTAGGCTAAAACCCATACAGCATGTTACTGTCCAGAATACTGTAGGCAACTATAACACAATGGTAAGTCATTGTGTATTTAAACCTATGTAAACACAGAAAAGGCATAGTAAAAATACAGTATTATAATCTTATGGGACCACCATCATATATGCAGTCTGTCAATGACCAAAACATCATTTTGTGGCACATGACTGTATTCTAGTTTTACATATATTTATAAGTGCTCATTAAAAGTTTGGAAAAAGCGGCAGGTGCAGTGGCTCACGGCTGTAATCCCAGCACTTTAGGAGGCCAACATGGGCAGATCACTAGAGATGAGGAGTTCAAGACCAGCCTGGCCAACAGAGTAAAAGCCCATCTTCACAAAAACTACAAAAATTAGTCAGGCGTGGTGGTGCGCACCTATAATCCCAGCTACTCAGGAGCTCAGCAGGAGAATCGCTTGAAGCCAGGAAGTGGAGGCTGCAGTGAGCCCACATCGCACCACTGCACTCCAGCCCAGAGGACAAGTGAGACTCAGTTTCAAAAAAAAAGTTTGGAGAAAGAATTGTCCCTGGTAGGCTATTAACTCCTGAGGCAATATTTAACTTACTGATTGAGCCCCACCAACCCAGAAGGCACCATTGCAGGTGCTAGAGACATAGTACAATAGGAGAGGCAAGACTTTTAAAATCCCTGCAATAAAGCAACTGACATAATTGGTAATACAGAGGAAGAAGTAATCAGAAATATGTAAGTCTAGAGATTAGCTAACAACAGTTTAACAAATACAAACATAAACAGCAAGCAAATTATGTATTTAATGGGTTTTTCTGGGTGGGGTTTTTGTTTCTGGGTTTTTTTTATTTTTTTATTTTTTGGTAATCATCTCCCATTCTTTCCTCTTCTAATTCATGGCTTTCCAATATTACCAAAGGGGCAAGTCAAAGTAAAAATACTATCTACTGGCTTCCACCTTTCCATACAAACACTGATTTTGTGTTCCTTGGCAATATTTTGTTACCTTTTAAGAAGGCTTAAAACCCACATTGTTACAAATACATTTGGCCCCTCCCCTCTTTTTTATTTAACTTTCTACTATGCTATAATAACAAGCAGCATTTGGTTAAAGTAAAATAAATCTGAACAAAGCAAGAAAAAAATTAAAAGCAATAGCTCAAGAACTATTCAAGTACTCAGGAATATTCAGGCAAAAATGGCCCTCTATAAAAACGTAAGTAACGATAAGCTACTAAATTAAAAACTGATATACTGTCCTAGCCCAATAAATATTGTTCATTTCCTACAATTAGAAACTAAGTGACAAGGATTTATAGACTTCTTTTAAAACTTAGTTTAAAATCCCGTATTTAATATAAATATCAATACCTATACACATATGTGTATAAGCAATGACTTAAACTTTTCAAGTATAACCATATGTATAGTTGTCTTTTATTATTTTTTGTAAATTTATATTTTTAAAGGATCTTTTAAACTGTTAAAACACTAAAACTCTCTTGACTAATATTTTCTAATACCTGCGTACTGAATAGGTAACACAAGAAAAAGTCATATTAAAAATGTGTATTGTAGGCCGGGCGCGGTGGCTCAAGCCTGTAATCCCAGCACTTTGGGAGGCCGAGACGGGCGGATCACGAGGTCAGGAGTTCGAGACCATCCTGGCTAACACGGTGAAACCCCGTCTCTACTAAAAAATACAAAAAACTAGCCGGGCGAGGTGGCGGGCGCCTGTAGTCCCGGCTACTCGGGAGGCTGAGGCAGGAGAATGGCGTAAAAACCCGGGAGGCAGAGCTTGCAGTGAGCTGAGATCCGGCCACTGCACTCCAGCCTGGGCGACACAGCAAGACTCCGTCTCAAAAAAAAAAAAAAAAAAATGTGTATTGTATAGAAATATTTACAAATATTACTTGTAAAATGAGCCATTCCACTTCATGAAAAAGGAAGAGGCCAGTCACCAGTTTCTAGGTCACAACAGAGAGGAGCAAGTAACATTTCAGGAAAAATAGAAATATAATTTTGATCACATCACCTTGTTCCCCATGGAGGACTTTCAAGTTTAAAACAGCGTAAGGGGGAAAATAAGAAACACACAGAGCAGTTGTAAACCACTTATAAAGCTCATATTGGGAGGCAGGATTACACATACAGTGTCTTGTTAGAGGATAACTATGTTAGGGGTCATTTTATCCAATGTATTATTTTCTGATTTGGGGAACATTTAGTACAGGCTGAGTAGTCCTAATACAAAAATTCAAAATCCAAAATGCTCCAAAATCTGAAACTTTTTGAGCACCAACATAATGCTCAAAGGAAATGCTCACTGGAACATTTTGGATTTTGGATTAGGAATGCTGAACCAGCAAGTATAATCCAAACAATCCCAAACCCCAAACACTTCTGGTACCATGCATTTTGCATAAGGGATACTCAAACTGTAGCCATTTAAAAAAAAAAAAAGCTGCTGCTGCTGCTGAAATACTCAATACCAGTTGCTTATGAACAAAAAAAAGAAATTACTGAGACCCAAACATGAAGAGGCACATAGCCTTAGGTAAGATAAGGGACCAGAATTCTGTTCCCCTGATTTCTAGCCCTGTATTCTTTTCATTATACAGCGCTTTCTTTTCTCTTTCACTGATGTCTTAATCAGACCATTCTTTTTTTTTTTTTAAAACCTTTGTACAAGATTTTATTAAAGGTCTTTACAGAGCAACAACCAGACTCTAGAATACAGCTGCCAAGGAGACCCTGTTACACTGTGGGGACTGGCTGGGGCAATGCAGGTGGCTCTGGTTTCCCACCCTTCTGAGATGGGGGTGGTGGGCAGCATTTCATCTTTGGGTTCCATGATGCTCACGTGGTCAGGCAGGGGCTTCTTAAGGCAAATCTTACCAGTTTGGAATCAGACCATTCTTAAAACAACTTGCATTTACTGAAGACACTGGGCAGACAGTCAGATGTGCATATCCCAATCAGCTTGTCCAACGACCCCATGAGAACCTGGGGTAGAGCTGCTACCCTGCTTGCCCAAGGTCACACGTTTCCAGGCTATGTAAGGTCTAAAAGAACCCACAGCTTTTCACTCCCAATCCCACATGCTTTGCCTTTCTAGAAAAACAAAGTTGTGTCTAAAACCCAAATCCTCAGGTCAATGTGTTCTCTTCACAGACACCAAGGCCTAATCTTTCCCTTAAGATTTTATCCATACGAATTCCACGCTAGTCTTTATTTTCTGGACCCATAGTACCCTGTGTAGTTCCATCGATCTAAGACCACAACCTGTGAAATTAGCATGTTTCAAGTTCATTTCTTTCATAAAGTCTTTCTCAACTGTTAAGTACCTTAAGAAGCACCGTTTGTCTGAACTTTACATCCAGATCATTAATACCAATGAGTGTTAATCCAAGGATAAGCATATTAAACATCCATTAAATCTATTATGTTGTTTTTAGAAACTTTTTCATGTACCTTTTTAATCCTTAAAACTTCCTTTATAT
Source organism: Macaca mulatta (assembly GCF_049350105.2). NCBI lineage: Eukaryota > Metazoa > Chordata > Mammalia > Primates > Cercopithecidae > Macaca > Macaca mulatta. The sequence goes on from NC_133415.1 coordinate 70,024,402, forward strand.
TCTAACATAATCTAGATTCTCACCAAATCATAAAGACTTTGAGAGTAAATTCTGTCATACAAATACTTTATATATAGACATAATAACACACCATACAAAATATATTCTCTAAAATAATAAGAAATGTTCTTTGGTTTTTCTATTTTTCCTAATATACTCTCTTTCAACTGTATCCCCAATCCTTAAAATAACATTAGAAAATCCATTGTAAATGAATTTAAAGCAAACTCAAAGGGCCACACCACCAAAGCAGCAAATCTCTAATAGCATTTGCTCCAAGAACTGTTATAGAATAGAAAAACAAAGGACCTGTAAAAGAAGTACCATATTATAAATGTGGTATATTTCAGAACACAAATTATGTTAATATACTTTCCTAAGCTTAAAAAACACCATAGGTTACTAAAAACAAAATCATAGCCAAACAATAATTTCAAATACCAAAATACTAATCGCTTTATTGAATGCCAGTTATTCATTTCTCTCAACAATTGTCCTGCAGGAGTCATAAACAAATGGGAACAATATCTACCTAAAAAATGTTCCAAGAAACTTACCATCATTTTGGCCCTTGCCCTTCATCTCCTCCTTCCATGATAGAATGCTGTTCAGGGGAACATAGTCTCTTAGGTATTCTTTGCGTCTCTCTTCTAAGGTCATCTTCAGTAAACGTTCTTGCAAAATAAAAGCAGAATCTCCATTTGTATTTAATGTTTAAACAAGGGAATTATGTTTATACTTTAAGTATTAACCAAGTTAAGCTAACAAAAGAGTTGATACAGTCCTGAAGAACAACACAATGCAAATCCAGTGACTCCGTATTTAAATGTTAAAAATGTTAAATTTCGTATTACCAGGGGAGAAAAAAAATCACAACCTGATGAAGACTCTCTTGTGATAGTCCAAGAAATAAGTAAACTCATTTACACTTTCAATCAACATCTATAGTTTACTATGGGCCAGGAGATATGCTGGATAAGCGATATGGTTTGGATATATGGCCCCTGCAATCTTACGTTGAAATGTAGTCCAAGAAATAAGTAAACTCATTTACACTTTCAATCAACATCTATAGTTTACTACGGGCCAGGAGATATGCTGGATAAGCGATATGGTTTGGATATATGGCCCCTGAAATCTTACGTTGAAATGTAGTCCAAGAAATAAGTAAACTCATTTACACTTTCAATCAACATCTATAGTTTACTACGGGCCAGGTGATATGCTGGATACGCGATATGGTTTGGATATATATCCCCTGAAATCTTACGTTGAAATGTAATCCCCAATGTGGGACATGGTGCCTAGTGGGAGGTGACTGGGTCATGGGAGCAGATCCCTCATGGCCTGGTGCTAGCCTCAAATAGTGAGTTTTCGTAAGATCTGGTTGTTTAAAAGTGTGTGGTACCTCCCACCAACCCTCTCTTGCTACTGTTCTTGCCATGTGAAGTGCCTGCTCCCACTTCATTTTGCCCCTGTAAAAGTAAAAGCTCCCTGAGGCCTCCCCAGAAGACCTAACAGATGCCAATGCTATCCTTGTATTGCCTGCAGAACCATGAGCCTATTAAATGTCTTTTTTTAATAAATTACTCAGTCTTAGGCATTTCTTTACATCAACTGCAAAAACAGTCTACCACAGTAAGATACAAAATAGTACCTATATAAATAAAATACTAAGACAGGTATGTACAAATAGTAAGAGCACAAAAAAGGCAACCACCACGATATTTCCTCAATTGCACTCTCTATTTACTTACAGCTTTGTGTAGATGACATAAGAATGGCTTTAAATATATATCTCTATCTTGATGATAAAATGAAAATATTTTACAAATTGCATCTTACAGTTAATTACAGGGGATGTCGTTTATAAAGAACTCACTATGGCCAGGTACTTCACACATAAATCTCATTAAAATAATCTTCCTAATAACTCATAAAATTGATAGTATTATTATACCAATTTTGCAGATAAGGAAATGAAGCACAGCAAAGTAGTTTGCCCAAAGCAAGAGAGCTTTCAGGAAGTAAGCCAAAATTAAAATTCAGACAGACATCTCCATTAGTCAAAGACTACACCCTATGTTATTTATTCCACCGTACTACACTACATTCTCAGGAAAACTCCCCAAAAAAGGTAATATGTATGCTGGTTCATGAAAGACAGGAAAAATTTTGCATGAAGAGGTAAAAAAAACATTTCAGACTAACAAAACAATGTAAACAAAGGAGGTATGAATACTATAACCAAATGAAGCTGCAAGATATGGTATGAGAAGAGGAATGGCCACAGAAGTGAAAAGTAGCCAGAAACAAAAATAAAACTGTACAGGGACTTGTATGCCATAGTGAGCAGTTTTAACCTTTATCCTATAGACTACTGACATTGAAAGTTGATTATGCATTTCCCAGACAGTATATAAAACAACCCACTAGGACACAGGAAAACATGTAAAAAATTCTATTTACATTCGTTTTTAACCTAAACAAAGAAGAAATATTTACCAATATTCAATGTATAAACTGACACTGGCTTCCTCACTCTGTATGTCAGCTTTCATGTCTCCCATACCATAACAATGGTCTCCACAATGTAGAAAGAGAGACAGTTATTTCTCATACTCTCCAATTCTCTTTGTGTATCACAAGGTACTGCAGTTTAGGCAAATGGATTCAAGGATAGTTAGTATCTAGTTTAAACGTAATCTAACCTTCACAAAATAACCACTTTAAAAGATTATTGCACAGAAATAAACTGCAGAAGTATTAACGTAAGCACAAGTGAACAGAAAATGGGGAACCAATATTTTTCCCACTCCTATAACTAGAACTTCAGCCACATTAGGAGACAAAAATATATATATATATATTAATCAGAGGTGAAGTATTCACATAAATTGAGTTTAAGGTAACTATAGGACACTGAAGAAGTTGAAATCAAGAATCTGGAAATTTAAAGAGTGGTCTAGCCTAGAGATTTTAGAAATTATAACCTAAAATTCTAGTCCTAAAGGAAAAAGAAGAGGGAACGGAAGGAAGCATCAAACCTCAAAACACAGTATTTAGGAAGTGGGCACAAATAGGAAAACAATGAAATAAATCTTAGTTGTCACCAGTGGTACAAGTTCCTAGTAAAGCGGAAACATTCAGAAAACAGAGTTGGGTTTTTTTTTGGTTTTTTGTTTTTTTTTTTTTTTTGAGACGGAGTCCAGCTTTGTCACCAGGTGGAGTGCAGCGGCGCGATACTGGCTCACTGCAACCTCTGCCTCCCGGGTTCAAGCGATTCTCCTGCCTCAGTCTCCCGAGTAACTGGGACTACAGGCATGCTAAGGGAAATACCATCAACTGATACAGGAAGGTCAGAAAAACTGAAAATTACTTAGCCACTAAACTGCTATTATCAATGTGGTTACCAACAGCATGGAATAGAGGGAAAGTGGTTAACAGAGCTGTCTGAGTTATAATCTAAATTGTGCAAATCTGTAGGTTACTTAACCTCTTTATGTTTCAGTTTCCCTTTGAGGTCAGTAGGTAGGTATTATTTCCAACTTATAGATAACGGAAGTATAAACAACGTCAAATATTACCTAAGATCCCAGAGCTAGTTAAGCAGTATAAGTAGGATTCAAACCCAGGCAACTAGGTATTCAAAGCTCTTAATCTCACAATATTCCGCCTCATACAGTTTCCTACCTCATAGGGTTGTTGTGAGAATTAAATGAGATAATCCATATAAGCTACTAAGAATAGTACTGCGCATACAAACGGGGCTTAAATATTAACTATTCTTATATGAATACTATCATGATTGTTACTACTGAATGACTTCAGGAACATTACTTTCATTAGAATATAACAGAAATCCAGAAGACAATGAAGGACTGAACAAAAGAAGGAAAGTGAGAACAGCAACTCCAAGTTCATTTGAAGCCCTATGAAAGAAAAGTGACTCTAAAGTGGAAGAGATCCGAGCACTGTTACAGGCAAGGGAGAGGAACCTGAAGACACCAAGAAATTAGACATACCCAAGAAACACTACCTGATGGTGCAAGACCTCAAAGAATACAAGATATGGGATAAAGGGAAAAGCAGAAAGGTTAAACTTACACACAAGGAAAAAAAGTCCTTTCTCTAAGACAGAACAAAGCCAAAAGGACATGTAAAGGAACAGACCAATGAGACTATGGAAGAGGATGTTAGGGCTGTTCATATTACATGGCATTTATTTTCTCTGTAATTTTTTTTTTTTTTTTTTTTTTTTTTTTTTTTTTTTTTTGAGACTGAGTCTTGCTCTGTCGCTCAGGCTGTAGTGCAGTGGCATGGTCTCAGCTCACTGCAACCTTCCCCTCTCAGGTTCAAGCAATTCCCCTGCCTCAGACTCCTGAGTAGCTGGGATTACAGGCGTGTGCCACCACGCCCATTTAATTTTTTGTATTTTTAGTAAAGATGGGGTTTCACCGTGTTCGCCAGGATGGTCTCAATCTCCTGACCTCGTGATCCGCCCGCATTGGCCTCCCAAAGTGCTGGGATTATAGGCGTGAGCCACTGCGCCCAGCCCTTCTCTGTGAATTAAAAAGGCAATGTCATCTCTTTAGTATGGGGGATAGGGTCTTGAGAGAACAGAAAACGTGAAGGGAATGGTAAATTTAGAATTACCACATAAAGGCAGAAAAGGGAGATGATCAGCAGTATGCCAAAGAAGTGCTAAAAAGGCTCAGATCACAAATAAAACATTATTACAATATTACTGGGCAGGTTAAAAGACATTATGAAGCAACTTACAGTTTTCGTGAATGTCAAAAGGTACATACAGAAATGCAACCTGGCCTCTATTGCTCCAGTTATTTAAAAGTTGAAGTGTGAACACTTAAAAACGAGATCAATTTAAAACAAAACAATGAAATAAGTTGCAATACTCGAAAATGCACATTAGTGGTTCTGAATTAGGACTCAAAATACTAGATCAAAAATGTTTATTTAAACATATGTGGTCTTCAGAACTCCTTAATTACTTGTTTGAATAACGAAACATACTGAAGGCCACAAATATATATGCATTTTCTTTGTCATTTCATAAAACTTTTCTTTAAAGAATGCTTCACCTTTACAATGAGTCCTTTCTCTGTGAACCAAGCATTTAAGTAGGCGACCTATTTATTAAATGGTATACTGAATTAAAAATGTTTATAGAATGCCTTGACATTTCAATGAGTTAGGTAAGCCTTCCTTTAGCTTTAAAGGACAGCTGCAAAAATACTATACCATCAGCTTCCCAGTGGGCTGAAACGAAAAAGGTCATGCATCCCATCAGCTTCTGTAATACTAACTATGCTACTAGAAATCCTCAGCTCTTCCTTGGGGGTATAATATATATTTTAAATAATCCAAACATAGACATCCTGAAAAAAAACACTGAGAGATGCATTAAAGTCTTCGTATCACAGTAACGTTTTCCTTTAACATTAAACTTCATGGAAAAATAACTTAGTTTTGGATAATTACTTTGTTAATTGCCTTATTTAACGGTGCCCTTGCTTCCTTAGGAAAAAAAATTGGTTGTATCTTCTCCATTATTAGAAGAGAAAAAAAGAAATCAAGACATTAAAAAAGATTCTAAAATGCCTGCTGGTCACAGTCCAACGGTGTAGATGTTAAATGAAGGAAACATTATAACGTTATTACTTGAGGAACATTGTTTTTCTATTATGACAGAAAAATAGTTCTTAAGTACTCACTATAATTTCATCAATGATTCATGTTACTGAAAACAATGTCTGTGTCTTCCACTGTTTTGCCCTCATTATCATCAATAATACAAAGCTAACATTTCAGCATCATCAATAACTATGGGCATAAATGAGTTTTCAGTGCTCACAAGGTAAATCCTTGTTGAAAGCCTGTTGAAACTACAGTAACTACTACTGAAAAAACAAAGCAAAATTATTTTACACTACTTTATCTATCAGGCTGTTATTCTCGACAGCATTAGATTTATAACACAAGTGTTAGCTCTCTATATACCCATAATTATTAAAACATAATTAAATGATTAAACTTTCAACACTTTTGAAGATCATTTTAATTGTGTTGTTCAGTTATATTATGTTTAATCTTCCTGCAGCAAATTTGAAAACAAATTCCCTCCTCATGCCTTTGCTCGTGCATTGTGGAAGCAGATCCTATATAGAGGATTCTTTTTCCATACTAATTCCTTTTCTTACCTCCACTGTTTGGCCTTCATGTTCATAAAGGCCAGGACTTGCAATAAAAATCTACAGGTTTCAACGAACTACTAACAAAGAAATCAACTTTCTACCCAGTCACCCCTATACCCTTTTGTAAACATGAGGTATCCAGGTGAAATGTGCACTACCCTCAATAGACCTCACCCTTGCTATACAGGTTTTAGTGTATTTTAGCAATTGGAGTGCAAGAAGTTTTTGCTACATTTCTGTAAATAGCTAAAGAATGAAAAGGAAAGAGGTGTGAAAAGGAGGGTGAAAAAACGCCAGAGACACTCAACTTAGAATTATCTAACTGTGATGGGGTAAGGGGGAGATCTTGGTGGGAGAGGCTGGATCGTACACTTGTGTTTCTTCAAGAATCAGTGCCACTGTCAATCTAGCTGATTTGGATAAACCTTATATGCACAAAATTCAGAGATGGGTTCATTCAGAGTGACATTAGTCACAAAATCTTACTCTGAGCAACTTCAGGCCATGAATAGTGATGGAATACAGAGAAACACTGTTAAGAGAAAAGCCCATTCAGACTTCTCTTAAGGCACTTATCCTCACGGACAACACGCTCGTTTTAGGGCTCCCCTAGAGTTCCAGGTTTCAAAAGTCACGCTGCGGCAGCGAAGCAAGGAAACCTAGACAAGGGGTAAACACCCGATGGTTGGAACACTTGAACATTTGGGGGTTGGGGGACAAGAACGAGAAGGAAAGAAATGAGGGTGCAGGAAGCGCGGAGGCACAGCGGCAGCTGCAGCCTGAGCACCCGCCGGCGGGCACGTGTCCGCGGGACACCCAGGCCGGCAGTGCCTAAGTCCCAGCTGCGGTGCAGAGGAACTTGTGCCGCGCCCAGGGCTACCGCCTGGTGGTCCCCGTCGCGAGCGAGGCGAAGGCAGCACCGCCTCGGGAGAGGGTGACCGGGTGCCGAGGGCGACAGAGAGGGGCGTGCGCCCACACGTGCGCGAGCTGCAGGTGCCCAGGGGTGGCGCGTGCACGCCGAAGTGCGCGCGCGTGTGCGCGTGTGTACACACGGACACGGGAGGGAGGCGGCACCGGCCGGGAGGGCGCGAGGCGGGAGCTCGGGCGGAGGGCGCCGCGGCATACACAGCCTGACCCCCGCCCCCACCCCAACCCCCACCGCCCGCACCCCCAGGACTCGACGGGCCGGTTACCTTTCTCCTCTCTCCACACCTTTTTCTTCTTGTTGCTGGGGTACATGTTGCCGTGGGGGTGGCTGGCTTTAAGCTGCAAGTTCCCCAGGCTCACGGGCAAACAGGGTGTGTGTGGAGTGGGAGGGGTGGTAGGGGGCACTCAGCAGGGAAAAAGTGAAAGAGGCTCCGCGTCCTGCGCTGCTCGCCGCTCGCTGCTCTCCAGTCGCCGCCCTCCTCCCTCAGCCCGCGCTCGGCTCCGGCTCCCACCCGCCTCAGCCCCGCGGACGCCGCCACAGCAGCACCTCAGAGCCTGTCAACTAGGTCACGCCTCGCGCTAACCTAACACCCGCGCAGGCACCGCCTACCAGCCGCTAGGCAGCGCCGCCTCCCATTGGCTGCACTGCCCGCCGCTCTCCGCGTTCTAGCCACGGCGCGCCCCAACTTGGGCCCCAAGGCGCACGCGCAGGCGCAGGCTCGGGCTCGACGCCGAGGACGTTAGGGAGCTGGAGGAGGCGGAGCCAAGGAGCGAGGGGGCGGAGCCAGGGAGCGAGGGGTCTGCAGCTGGCCTCGAAACGGGGGCGGGGCTTGGAGCCGATGCCTAGGAGGAGCGGGAGTTGGACCGCGCTTACCGCTGGCCTTTTGGAAGACTTGGGGGCGTGGCCTGTAGGGCCAGGTGCGCCAAGTGACGGGCGAGCTGGCGGGCGAAAGCCGCCTCAGGGACTTGGAGGATGTACAAGTGGGAGGAGACCGAGGGTCAACATGAATTGTCCGTACTCACTCCAACTGCCGTATTGGGGAGAATTTTTACCAATTAATCTGATGCTTTCCTCTGGGTGGGCAACTGAAAAAGACCAAAAGAAATGAAAGTATTGGGAAATGGTTCCACATCGTATGCAGTTGGTTCCTCAAACTTGTAATGGAAATTACAAATTTCATTGGAATTTGGTGGTTTAGAAAGAACAAATGTAGACTGGGATACTCAAGACAGTTTTAAGAACCAAGAAGTTGCGGACAACCAAAGTGTCATATTGGAAACACGTCTTACATCAAAACAAATCCAGATGCCTGTTAACCAGAGCCAAGTGGTCTTACTTGATTCTACCAATTGCTTAACGTTAAGACACAGATCCAAAAAGCTGGCTTAATTCTGAATAATACTAACCTGGCGAGTTCTGAAAATCCGGTTTCACATGAGTAGAGTGACCTATAATTTAGAAATTTGGTACCCTCCCCCCAAATTTATTGTTTCTATATATCAGATCATCTTCAAGGCTAACTGAGTGGATGTGGTAAATCCACATTTATTTGGCAATTTGGGTACTATGTTATATATATATTTGGCAAATAATTATTTGGAACACATTTTTAAAAAATAATAGAAGAGAAAAGGAAGAAAAGGGGGAGGCCTCGATAAGAATTGTAAAGAATGGAATATTTTTAGTAGTAGGACACTCTCATAAGGATGATTCACAAAATGGTAAGGTAATTTTTGTTTTGTCTTTTTTTTTTTTTTTTTTTTGAGACAGAGTTTCACTCTTGTCACCCAGGCTGGAGGGCAATGGCTCCATCTCACCTCACTGCAACCTCTTTCTGCCAGGTTCAAGCAGTTCTCCTACCTCAGCCTCCGGAGTAGCTGAGATTACAGGCATGCGCCACCACACCTGGCTAATTTTGTAGTTTTTAGTAAACACGGGGTTTCACCATCTTGGCCAGGCGGGTCTCAAACTCCTGACCTCAAGTGATCCTAAAGTGCTGGGATTACAGGTGTGAGTCACCGTGCCCAGCCTGTTTTTCTTTTAATGCTGTGAAATATGTAAAAAATAGATTTGGGAGAAATAAAGGCTTCAAGAAGGAAGTGGCATTTGAGCTAGTAATAAAAATATATACTTATTTTTTAGCACTAGAAATAGAAAGAGGTCTTTGATTAGAGACATTACCAAGGAAGAATAAGTAAAACCTGATAATGAAATAGATTTTGAAAGAAATGTGAGGAAGAAAAGAAAAGCATTTCATAGGAGGGTAAGGTGGCAAATAGCAATGTTGGTATTAAGCAATACGGGAGCAGTTGCAGATTTCGTGGGAAAGATACTGACTTCTTATTTAGAAATCCGAAAGGTAAGAAAAGTACATCACACTAGACACCTTCCCTTCAACAGAGAAGCTGTTGGCACTCCAGCCTCTAGCCAATCCTTCCACATGTGCTTTCTTAAGAACATTACACTATTGATTATCTCTTCTCTCATGTCAGCTCAAAGAATTGGAACTTTTATTGTATGAAAGCACATTAAAAATATGTAGAGGGCATTTGTTCCAGCATTTAGTATTAATCACTCTGACAAAATGCCATGATCATTCAAAACTGTTAAATATTTAACATCTCTAAAGTACCTGAAATGTGCCATGTACCAAACTGAACTCATGCTCCTTCTCCCAGTTTTCCCCATCTCTTTGAATGGCTCCATTACTAGTTTAGTTGAAAAATCTGGAAACCTAAGCACCATCCCTTGTACCTCTTATAACTTCATTCTCATATCGAATCAGTTGCTATACCTACGCAATTTTATTGAGCAGTCTGTATAAGTCTGGAATCACTACTTTCCAATAGCATTGCAGTAAACTTAGTCTGAATTTAACTGGACTATTGCAAAGACTTCCTAAGTGGCCTTCATGCCCACTGTTGCACCTCGTCTGTCCAGTCTAGACTGCATCTAGTGATACCTTGTCAGAAGTGATCACATCTTCTCACTTCTGTAAGTCATTCAATGACTTTCTGGTCGTCTTTACTATGTGCTGACTTATGTGCACCCAAAATTCATATGTTGAAGACATAATCTCCAATTTGACTAAATGTGGAGATTAGGTCTTTAGGAAGTAATTAAGGTTAAAAGAGGTCATAAGGGTGAGTGAGGTTAATAGGACTGAGCCCTTATAAGAAAAGGGAGATCTCTTTTGCCCTCTCCTGCCACCCCCTTTCCCTGCTATGTGAGGACACAGTAAGAAGGTAGCCATCTGCAAGCAAGAAGAAGGCCCTCACCAGAACCTGGTCTCAGATTTCTAGCCATCAGAACGATGAGAAAATTGATTTCTGCTGTGTAAAGTCACCCAGTCTATATTATTTTGTTGCAGTTGCCTAAGCTGACTAATACAGTCTTTTCACAACAACTAAATTATTAAGAATGGAGTGACTATCACCTACTAATCCAGTCTTATTTTATACTATACTCCACTGCCACCCCCATGCCCCAGTCTCTGATTCCAGCCCACAGAGCATCATTTCATGTTCTGGAACACCATATAGCCATTTTTTTTTTTTTTTTTTTGAGACGGAGTTTCACCCTTGTTGCCCAGGCTGAAGTGCAATGGCGCAATCTCGGCTCACTGTAACCTCTGCCTCCCAGGTTCAAGCAATTCTCCTGCCTCAGCCTCCTGAGTAGCTGAGATTACAGGCATCTACCACCACGCCTGGCTAATTTTTGTATTTTTAGTAGAGACAGGATTTCACCATGTTGGCCAGGCTGGTCTTGAACTCCTGACCTCAGATGATCCACCCGCCTTGGCCTCCCAAAATGCTGGGATTACAGGCATGAGCCACGGCACCCAGCCCATAAAGCCTTTTAACATGTTCATTGCAACACCTGAGACATGATTTGTTTAGCTGACTCACACTCATTCTTCATATTTCAGCTTAAACATCACTCCCTAGCAAAGCCTTCCCTGACTCTGACCCCACCTGACCTTTGCCCTGTTTCCCCTTATATGCCTTCATTGCTCATTGATTTTCCTATAAAGCAGTTTGGGTTTGTTGTTGTTGTTTTGAGATGGAGTCCCACTCTGTCTCTCAGGCTGCATTGCAGTGGCGCAATGTCTGCTCACTACAACCTCCACCCCCCAGGCTCCCGGCCCTGAGATTCAAGCACTTCTCATGGCTCAGCCTCCTAAGTACCTGAGACTACAGGCACGCACCACCAAGCCCAGCTAATTTTTGTATTTTTAGTTGACACGGGGTTTCGCCATGTTGGCCAACCTGGTCTCGAACTCCTGGCCTCAAGTAATCCACCTGCCTTAGGGTCCAAAGTGATGGGATTAGAAGTGTGAGCTACCACGCCCAGCCAACATTAAGGATCTTGAGAGATTGTCCTGGATCATGTTTGTGGGCCCTAAATGTAATCACAAGTATCTTTATAAGAGGGGCACAAAGGGAGATTAAACTACAGAAGGCAAGTGATGACTGAGCAGAGACTGAAATGATGTGGCCACAAATCAAGGAATGCTGGCAGCCAATTAGAAGCTGAAAAATTCCAGGCCAAGGATGGATTCTTCCCTGGGACCTCCAGAAGGAGCTAGCCTTGTCTTTGATTTTAGCCCTGTAAGAATCGCTTTGGAATTCTGGTCCCTAGAACTATGAGAGAATAAAGTATTGTTGTTTTAACCCATTAAGTTTGTGGTAATTTGTTATCACAGCAATGGGAAACTAATAAAAGGAGTAAAACTATAAATTCAAAACAATAAAATGTCTATTTCTGAAGTAATGACCTGGACAGACTGTAAAAGTTGGATATTTTTGTAGGCATAATTTCTCAACTAGCTCTATGCCTTAGATATTTTTAATATTTATATGTTTTCCCTAAATATTCATTTTGATTTCTCATAGCTTTGAAGGTATCACTTGTGAAATGTCTGTATTATTTGAGGTATGTAAAGACATTGTTAAACAGTCTTTGTTTGCCTTTGTTTCAGTAAATCCTCAGCAGTTTCTAACTGGAAAAGAGGATAAAGATTTTCATCCAGATTGGGAACAAAGCAGACTTGGCCCATTGTTTCTTTTCCACTACAGCCTAGAGATACCAGCTTACAGGATGATGTCAAATCAGTTCATGTACCTTAATTGTGTTTTTACGTAAGTGTAGTTTATACCTCTAGAGGCAACATAAAAATAAGAACTTTCAGCACCCCTGAACACAGTGGAACGTGTGGACATGTACGAGTTGGACTTATGGTCCCTTCCTTTCATGTTAGAGAGCCACCCCTAATTTCTAGCCTACCCCTTATCTTCAGCCAGAGGAAAGCAGTGGATCCTTTCCACAGCCTACATTCTCCAGCAGCTGCCTTCATTCCGGCTTGAAAGGAACTCCCTGGCAGCCCATTGGCCCAAGAGTAAGGAAATGGTTGCTTAGCAACTGACTCCTGCCCCCACCACAGCCCTGAGAAGAGGAGCTCTTGGGCCAACCACCTAGTTTCTGCCTGTGTTACAGTGAAGAGGAGTTGCTTAAGAGAAGATGAAGCCCTTGTCTCTGTTAATAGAGATATTGATAATTCTTGGGGTCACAATTAAAAGTAAGTATTTTTTGTCCTTACAGTTCTCTGTGAGGGTCTTTTCTCTTTGCTCAAACAGTGCCAAGGGCAGAAGCCAATCAAAAGATTAGAACTTTACTATATCCCTAAGTAACGCCATTTTTGTACAGGTATTTTAAAATGTGCAATGAGAAGAACAGATGATAATGATAGTCTCACTTGGGATAATACTTGGGAAGGGTGTGGGCGATGGGGAGAAAACAAATCTGTGAGAAAACCACTACAGTAATTGTTATAAAGTAGGGATATTTAGGGCAAGTTGTTAAGTGTTATTAAATTTAGAATATCATAAAGGTCTAGTTCCAAGACTTTAAAGGAAAAATATAGGACTCAAAGAGTTTGAAAGATTCATAAACATGTTCTTTTAAAATATTTACACAATAACAATTTCACTTCCAAAGTTTCAGTGTTTCCTGTATAGTTACTATCTGAAAATGGAAGTTATTTTCCAATCTTGTTTCTTTGGCCATTTTTTGAGTTACTTTTTACCCAATCCTCATATAATGTGCTCATGATAAATTCAACTTAATAAATATTCATTTGGTCCCTGATTGTCTAGTAGTTAGAATTCGGCACTCTCACTGCCACAGCCCAGGTTCAATTCCCTGTCAGAGAAAAGAAAAAAAAAAAAAAGGAAATATTTGGATTTTACCCAGAAATGTAAGATTGGTTTACCATCCATAAAGTAATCAATGTAACAATCACATCAATAAAAGACAAAGATCACATGATCATTCTAAATCTAGTAAAAGCATTTGACAAAATTCAACATGCTTTGTGATAAAAATGTGTGACAAACTAAGAATAGAAGGAAACTTTATCAATCTGATATAATATATCAAAAAACCCAAAGCTACTATATTTAATGGTGAAAGACTGAATGCTTTACCCCTAACATCAGGAATAAGACAAGGATGTCCACTTTTGCCATTTCTATTCAACATTGTACTGGAAGTTCTAGCCATGGCAATTACACAAGAAACAGAAGTAGAAGACATCAAGCTTGGAAAGAAAGAAGTGAAATTATCTGTATTCACTGATGACATGATCTTGTATATAGAAAATCCTATGGAATCAAGTACAAAACTATTAGAACGAATAAATGAGCTCCACAGCACTGCAGAATAAATACAAAAAATGGTTCCATTTCTATACAGTAGCAATGAGCAAACCAAAAATGAAATTAAGAAAGAAACTTTATAATAGTATCAAAAAATGAACTACTTAAGGATAAAGTTTACCAAAAAAATGCAAAACTCATCTTCTGATAACCACAAAAATTGTTTAAAGAAGTTAAAGACAACCTCACTAAATGAAAAGACTTCCCATGTTCATGGATTGGAAAACTTAATATTGGTAAGATGGCAATACTCTCCAAATTGATCTACATATTCAACACAGTCTTTATTTATTTGTTTTTTTTTGTTTGTTTGTTTGTTTTTTTGAGATGGAGTTTCGCTCTTGTTGCCCAGGCTGGAGTGCAATGACGCAATCTCAGCTCACTGCAACCTCCGCTTCCTGGGTTCAAGCGATTCTCCTGCCTCAGCCTCCCAAGTAGCTGAGATTACAGTCGTCTGCCACCACACCTGGCTAATTTTTTGTATTTTTAGTAGAGACGGGGTTTTACCATGTTGGCCAGGCTGGTCTTGAACTCCTCACCTCAGGTTATTCACCGGCCTCAGCCAGCCAAAGTGCTGGGATTGCAGGCATGAGCCACCGCACCTGGGCTTCAACACAATTTTTATGAAAATCCCAGCTGACTTCTCAAAAATTGGCAAACTGGTCTTAAAATTCATATGGAAAAAAAATGTTCCTGAAAAAGAAGAATGAAGTTGGAGGACTCACACTTCCCAATTTCAAAACTTACTACAAAGCTGCAGTAATCAAGACAGTATGGTCCTGATGTGAAAATAGACATATAGATTACTGGAATAGAATTGAGAGTTTTACAAGTAAACTGTCACACTTATCATCAATTGATTTTTGTCAAAGATGCCATGAAAACTCAGTGTGGGAGGTGCTGGAGGAGATAATCTCTCCAACAAACGGTGCTGGGACAACTGGATAACCACATGAAAAAAATGAATTTGAAAAAATTAAATAAAACAATTTTTAAAAGCTAGGCACAATGGTTCCTATCTGTAATCTCAGCACTTTGGGAGGCCAAGGCAGAAGGATCACTTAAGGCCAGGACTTCGAGACCAGCCTGGTCAACATAGGAAGAACCTCATCTCTTTAAAATTAAATTAAAAGATAAATAAAAATTTCGTAAGAATGAATTTCTACCCCCACCTCATACCTCATATACACAAATTAATTCAAAATAGATCAAAGACCTATACATATAGCTAAGGATTTAAAACTCTTAGAAGAAAACATAGACATAAATCTTCCTAACTTTGGATAAGCAATGATTTCCTAGATATGCCACCAAAAGCACAAGCAGAAAAGGAAAAACCAAACTGATTATCAAAACTCTTCTGCTTTGGAGGATATCATCAAGAAACTCAAACGACAACCCATAGAATGAGAGAAAATTCTTGCAACTCATATATCTGATGAGAATTCAGTATTCAGAGTATACAAAGAACCTTACAACTCATCAACAAAATGACAACCCAATTTAAAAATGGGCAAAGAAATTGGATAGACAGTTTCCCAAAGAAGAACAAATGACCAAGCACATCAGAGATATTCTACATCATTGGTCATTAAGGAAATGAAAGCGAAAAGCCAGTGAGTTATCACATCACACCCAGTAGGATGGTTATAATCAAAAAACAGGAAATTATCGGCCGGGCACGGTGGCTCACACCTGTAATCCCAGCACTTTGGGAGGCTGAGGCAGGTGGATTACGAGGTCAAGAGATCAAGACCATCCTGGCCAACCAACATGGTGAGACCCCGTCTCTATTAAAAATACAAAAATTATCTGGGCATCATGGCAGACACCTGTAGTCCCAGCTACTCAGGAGGCTGAGGCAGGAGAATCGCTTGAACCCGAGAGGCAGAGGTTACAGTGAGCCGAGATTGCACCACTGCACTCCAGCCCAGGCGACAGAGCGAGACTCCGTCTCACAAAAAAAAAAAAAAAAAAAAAAAAAAGGAAATTATCAAATTTTGGAAGGATATAGAGAAACAGGAGCCTTAACACATTGCTGGTGTGAATATAAAATGGTATAGTCACGGTGGAAAACAATGTGGCAGTTTCTTAAAAAGTGAAACATAGATTTACTAGGTTGGTGCAAAAGTAATTGAAGTTTTGGCATTAAAAGTAATGGAGAGGCCGGGTGTGGTGGCTCACGCCTGTAATCCCAGCACTTTGGGAGGCTGAGGCGGGAGGATCACAAGGTCAGGAGATGGAAACCATCCTGGCTAACACGGTGAAACCCCATCTCTACTACAAATACAAAAAATTAGCCAGGCGTGGTGGCCGGCGCCTGTAGTCCCAGCTATTCGGGCGACTGAGGCAGAAGAATGGCGTGAAACCGGGAGGCGGAGCTTGCAGTGAGCCGAGATGGTACCACTGCACTCCAGCCTGGGCAACAGACCGAGATTCCGCCTCAAAAAAAAATAATGGAGAAAACCATAATTACTTTTGCACCAACATATGCAATGTGACCTATTAATTCCACTACTAGGTATATAACCAAGAGAAATGAAAACATAGTGTTCACACAGAAATTTGTACACAAATATTTATAAAACCATTATTCATTGTAGCTTAAAGGTGTAAACAACCCAAATATTGACCAACAAATGAGTAAATAAACAAATTGTGGTATTTACATTGGAATATACATACGATGGAATATTACTCAGCCATAAAAAAGAATGAAGTACTGATACGTGTTACAATTTGGATGAACCTCAAAAACAGTTGTGCTACATGAAAGAAGCGACACAAAAGGCTGCATATTGTATGATTCTTATTTTATGAAATATCTGAAATAGGCAAATTCAGAGAGATGGAAAGCAGATTACTGGGTTAGGGGATGGCAGAGGGGAGAAAGAGGAGTGACTACTTAATGCGTACAGAGTGTACCTCCAGGATGATGAAATTTTGAAACTGTAGAAAGATGATGGCTGTATAACACTATGAATGCACTAAATGTCACTTAACTGCACACTTTAAAAGGGGTAATTGTATGTTACATGGATTTCACCTCAATTTTTAAAAAATGTTGCAATGCTTGGAAAACGGGCAATTCTTCAAAAGGTTAAACACAAAGTTACTATATGATCTAATAGTTCCATTCCTAGGCATATATCCAAGAGAATTGAAAACACATTTCCATACAAAAACTTACACATAAATGGTAGCATTATTCATAAATAGACAAAAAGTGGAACTAGCGCAAAAGTCCAACAACTGATGAACAGATCAACAAAATGTGGTATATCCATACAAAAGAATATTCAGCAAAAACCACAAACAAAGTATGATATGGATAACCTTGAATACATGCTAAGCAAAAGAAGGTAGACACAAATGGCCCCATATCATGTGACTTCCTAGGTATGAAACATCCGTAATAAGCAAATACAAAGAGACTGAAAGTCCATTACTGGTTACCTAGGCCTGGGAGGTATGCGGGAATTGGGGTGGTGATGACTTAGGGGTACAGGATTTCTTTTGGGGTAATGAAAATTGTTCTCTGATTGTGGGATGTTTGCACAAATTTGTGAATATCCTAAAGGCCATTGAATTGTAGAGGGAAAAAGTAAATCTTTAATGAAGGTTATACACCAGGAGTATTGGGGATATAAGAATATCTAATAACAGTCCACATCCTCGAGCAGCTTAGAGTCTCGAAGAGAAAAACCAAAATAACTAATGAATAAATTGTAAAGTGTTGTAGGTAATAAAACAGAAGCATTTACAGGGTACTGTAGGGCACAGAATGAAGGAGAGGTCAATTCTACTGGTGTGTGGAGTAGTCAGAAAGGCTTCACAAAGGAAATGGCATAGACCGAATCTTGAAAGATTAGTCAGTGTTCATCAAGCAGGCAAGGGAGAACAAGAACATTTCAGGCCAGAAAAAAGGACCAAAGACACAGAGGAATGAAAGAGCATGGTCTATAAATAAGTGTATCAGTTTGCTGTTGTGTAGTATATAAGAAGCAACTTATGAGGCTGGAGTGGTAGGTAGGGACTTTGTGTGACAGGCTGTGAAGTTTGGGCTTTATCCTGGGAGGAATGGGTAGTCATTTCAGGTTTATTCCTTGAAGAACATGAATAGAATTATGCCTTAGAAAAATGACTTTGAGAGTAAATAGTAGCTACTAGATGTGAGGGTTGGGGGAGAGGGGATATCCAACGGTTGGTTAAACAAATACAAAAGTATAGCTAAATAGGAGGAATAAGTTCAAGGGTTCTATAGCACTATTGTGTGACTATATTTAACAACAATTTATTGTATCAAATAGCTACAAGAGCAGATTTTGAATGTTCCGAACACAAAAATGTGATAAACATTTGAAGTTACAAACATGCTAATTACCCTGATTTGTTCATTATACATTGTATATATATATCAAAATATCACACTGTGCTCCATAAATATGTACAATTATTACATATTAATTAAAAACTAAGAAAAGCAAAAAAAAATTTAATAGCAAAAAAGCAAATATTCAGTGCCCTTTAGCAAAAAAGAAAGAAAAAAGGGAAGAAGAGGAGAGAGGAGGAGAGGGAGGAAGAAAGAGAGAAAGAGAGAGAGAGAGACTTTGGCAGTAGAGGATTGGATGTCACTGTATAACTCTGGTGACAGTGTAACTAGTAGAACATTACTGAATTGTCCAAACAAGAAACAATGAAGACTTAAACTATAGCAACAGCAGTGGGAACTGAGAAGAGTTGATGGATATCAAGGCTAGAGAGATTATCACAGAAGTCCAAGGTGAGAGAGTGCTAGGAACATGGGAATTGCCAACAATGCCAAATGCCAGAGAGAATGGGGAAATTAGAGTCAGCAAGTGACCATGAAATTTAATAGCTTGAGAATTTTTGTTTCCAGGACAGTTTCAGCGGAGAAGCATGAACAGAAACCTGATGTCAAGGCTGGGTGTGGTGGCTCACACCTGAAATCCCAGTACTTTGGGAGGCTGAGGCAGGCAGATCACCTGAGGTCAGGAATTCGACACCAGCCTGGCCAACATGGTGAAACTGCGTGTCTACTAAATATACAAAAATTAGCCAGGCGTGGTGGCGGGCACCTGTAATCTCAGCTACTCAGGAGGTTGAGGCAGGAGAATCACATGAACCCAGGAGGTGAAGGTTGCAGTGAGCTTAGATCGCGCCACTGCACTCAAGCCTGGGTGACAGAGCAAGACTTCATCTCAAAAAAAAAAAAAAAAAAAAGAAAGAAAGAAAAGAAAAGAAAAGAAAGAAAGGAAGCTGATTTCAATTGGTAGAAGTGAACATGAAGAGAGAAAGTAGAGACATAATGATTATACAGAGTTCTTCCAGGATTGTGGCAGTGTTCAGGGTCAGACTCTAGCTATCGATAGATCATTCATTAATTGTGGGTGTATAGAGAACCAGCAAAGTAGTTAGTGGGAGAGAAAACAGTTGTTTTTTAAAAGCTAGTGCTGGCGGGGCGCAGTAGCTCATGCCTGTAATCCCAGCACTTTGGGAGGCCAAGGCGGGCAGATCACATGAGGTCAGGAGTTTGAGACCAGCCGTGACCAACATGGAGAAACCCCGTCTCTACTAAAAATACAAAATTAGCTGGGCGTGGTGGCGCATGCCTGTAATCCCAGCTACTCCAGAGGCTGAGGCAGGAGAATCGCTTGAACCCAGGAGGCAGAGTTTGCAGTGAGCCGAGATTGTGCCATTGCACTCCAGCCTGGGCAACAAGAGCGAAACTCTGTCTCAAAGAAAAACAAAAACAAAAACAAAAACAAAAAACAAAAAACAAAAGCTAGTGCTAAAAGAGCTAAGATTCATATGTAAAATTAGCCCTTGACCTCACTTATTTTCCCTCTCTTTGCCCCTCTACCCTATTTCTCAAGGCAAAACGGACAGGTCTATCCTTTTTCATTCAGATACACCTTGCAAGCTTGCATGTTGCCTTTTTATTCATTTTTTTCACTTGATACTCATTGTATTTTGATTTTACCTATATAAAATTATTGGGGAGGACATAACTATGCGATTGTCCCTGACTCTACATTCACCTAGGGAATTTCTTAAAAAGTTACTGAAATGATTTTTCCCTTTTGGTAAATCCTCAGGTTAAAATAGTTGAAAATGATGGAAGGAATGAACAGTCCATCCCAAAGTCTATGGCTTAGAAAGATGGAAGGAAAACTAATTATGTTAAACTAGTCATTTTTTTCTAATGTTTTTTTTCTCTCTTCACTCTATCAACTTAGCTGCTGCTTTTTTTTTTTTTTTTTTTTTTTTCCTGAGATGGAGTCTTGCTCTCTCGCCCAGACTGGAGTGCAGTGGCGCGAACTCAGCTCACTGCAACCTCCGCCTCCCAGGTTCAAGCAATTCTCCTGCCTCAGCTTCCTGAGTATCTGGGACTACAGGGGCTTACCACCACACCCAGCTAATTTTTGTATTTTTAGTAGAGACGGGGTTTCACTCTGTTGGCCAGGATGGTCTCCATCTCTTGACCTCATGATCCACCCGCCTCAGCCTCCCGAAGTGCTGGGATTACAGGTGTGAGCCATCGTGCCCAGCCTGCTGCTGCTTTAAGGTAGTGTAAAATATATCACTGAGGCAGAGAAAAGGCACTGCCAAGAGCTCTGGCTATAGATCATCCAGAGTCCAAGGTTTCCTGCCTCCCATCTATTTCTTTTCTTTCTTGTTTATTTATTTAGATCTCGCTTAGAAACAATTTTTTCTTTTTTCTTTTTTGAAAATTTTTATTTACAATGATAGAACTTGCTACTACCTCAGAATACACCTTTTTCTTTTTTTTTTTTTTTTGGCAGAGTCTCATTCTGTCTCCTAGGCTGGAGTGCAGTGGCATAATCACAACTCACTATAGGCTTGACTTCCCAGGCTCAAGCATTCCTCCCACCTCAGCCTTCCAACTAGCTGGGACCACAGGCATGCACCACCATGCCAGGCTAATTTCTGTATTTTTTGTAGAGATAGGATCTCGCTATGTTGCCCAGTCTGGTCTTGAACTTCTGAGCTCAAACGATCCTCCTGCATCAACCTCCCAAAATGCTGGGATTACAGGCATGAGCCACCATGGCTGGCCCCATCTATTTCTTTCTAGTAGTAACTCTTATCATACACTTCTGTGATTACAAAAGCAAAGCAAAACAACAAAAAGTTAATAGTAACTCTCACAGACACACTCCACCTACCCAGCAGCTCTCTATCCCAGTTGAAAGGGGCACGTAGCTCATCAGTCTCACAGTAACCAGAGGCCAGAAAGCAGTTGCCTCACAATCATGTCTAGGTCCCTGTCTGGTCCAGAAGGAGGCCACATAAAGACCAAGCCCTGGACATGTTGCAGAGGAAGCTGAGCCTAAGCAGTACAAGCAGGAAATATCCTACTGCTTCAGAAATGTTCTTGCTTCTACCAGTGCTATTTTGAATAACCTATGGAATTGAGGATTTCTAAATTACCTTTGCTTTCATTAAATTCTTTTATGTTGTACCTCTAACCAGGGAAAAGATACATTGCAAGTAACTGGAGCATCTCTCCTTGAAAAGAAGCAGGAGAGACCAGGTGTTATGATAGGATTGATGACTGCAAGAGAGAAGTTTGATAACTGTGTTATGTGAAGGATCAGTAAAAAAGCACATTTCTCTTTTGTGAGTTTCCTGAAAGTTATAAGGCTTTTTCACACCTTTGTATCTCAGATTCATCTGAATGGTTTCTGATTTTGTATTTTTTTCAGTGACAAATACTAATTGCATATTTATGGGGCACAATGTGATGTTTTGATATATGTATATGTTGGGCAATGATTAAGTCAAGCTAATTAACATATCCATCCCTTCATATAAGTACCATTTTTTGTGGTGAGAACATTTGAAATCTACTATTTTAGTAATTTTGAAATACAGAATACATTATTAACTATAGGCACCATGCTGTGCAACATCTAAAACTTATTTTCCTATTTAATTGAAACTGTACTCTTTGACCGACCTCTCCCCATTCCCCATACCTCCCTCCCCAGCCTCTGGTAACCATCATTCTATTCTCTATTTCTTTCTTTTTTTTTTTTTTTGAGATGGAGGTTTGCTCTTGTTGCCCAGGCTAGAGTGCAATGGCACCATCTCGGCTCACTGCAACCTCCGCCTCCCAAGTTCAAGTGATTCTCCTGTTTCAGCCTCCCGAGTAGCTGGGATTATAGGTGCACACCACCATGCCCAGCTAATTTTGTATTTTTAGTAGAGACGGGGTTTCACCATGTTGGCAAGGCTGCTGTCAAACTTCTGACCTCAGGTGATCTACCCGCCTTGGCCTCCCAAAGTGCTGGGATTACAAGCGTGAGCCACCGGGCCCAGCCTCTACTCTCTATTTCTATGAGTTTCAACTCTTTAGATTCCACATATGAGTGAGATCAGAAAGTATTTGTCTCTCACTTCCTGGCTTACTTCATTTAGTATAATGTACTCCAGTTTTATCCATGTCGTTGCAAATAGCATGATTCCTTCTTTATAAGGCTGAATAATATTTCATTGTATATATATACAACATTTTCTTTATCCATTAATCCATTGATGGACACTTAGGCTGTTTCCATATCTTGACTATTGTAAATAATGCTGTAATGAACATGGGAGTGCAGACATCTTTTTGACATACTGATTTCAAGTCCTTTGGATATATACCTGGAAGGGGGATTGCTGGATCATATGCCAATTCTTTGTTTGTTTGTTTGTTTGTTTGTTTTTTGAAGAATGGCTATATTGTTTGACATAATGGCTGTACCAATTTATAGTCCCACTCACAGTGTATAAGATTTCCCTTTTCTCTAGCCAGGTGTGGTAGCTCACACCTGTAATCCCAGCACTCTGGGAGGCCAAGGCGGGCAAATCACCTGAGGTGAGGAGTTTAAGACTAGCCTGGCCAACATAGTGAAACCCTATCTCTACTAAAAATAAAAAAATTAGCCAGGCACATGCCTGTAATCCCAGCTACTTGGGAGCCTGAGGCAGGAGAATAGCTTGAACCCAGGAGGCAGAGGTTGCAGTGGGCTGAGATTGCGCCACTGCACTCCAGTCTGGGTGACAAAGCAAGACTCTGTCTCAAAAAAGATTTCCCTTTTCTCCACATCCTCACCAACACTTATCATCTTTCATCTTTTTTCTAACAAGTGTGAGGTGATATCTCGTTGTGATTTTAATTTGCATTTTCCTGATGATTAGTGATATTGAACATTTTCTCATATATCTGTTGGCTGTTTGTATATATCTGTTGGCCATTTTTATGTCTTCTTTCAAGACATGTCTATTCGGGGCTTTTGCCCACTTTTTAATCAAGTTGTTTGTTTTCTTCCTATTTAGTTGAGTTTCTTATCTATTTTAGATATTAGTCCCTTGTCAAATGTATGGTTTGCAAATATTTTCTCCCAATTCATGGGTTGTCTGTTCAATCTGTTAATTGTTTTCTTTGCTGTACAGATTTTTAGTTTGCTGTAAATTCTATTTGTCTATTTTCACTTTTGTTGCTTGTGCTTTTTGGGGTTATATTTAAGAAATCACTACCCAGGCCAAAACTGTGAAGCTTTTCCTCTATATTTTCTTTTAGTTTTAGAGTTTCTGGTCTTATGTTTAAGTCTTTTTTATTTTTTTTGAAATGACAAAGTGACTGGGTTTTTTTGTAAGTAACTAGATTAAATTTTCTTCCATTGTGCCAATATGTGACCCAACACAGAGATTAGGTGCCAGTTTCAGGAAAATAAAGTTATATTTTTGTCAGCCATGAATGTATGTCTTCTGAATATTTTTTCTTTTGTTTTTAGTTGATACATAAACATGCATCAACTTCATCAATGATGCAGAGTGATATTTTGTACATATATAGAATGTGTAATGATCAAATCAGAGTTATTAGCATAGCACCTCAAACATTTATTATTTCTTTGTGTTGTAAAGGTTCAAAATCTTCTCTTCTAGCTTTTCTAAAATATGCAATAAGTTGTTAACCATATTTATCCTACAGTACCATAGAACACTAGAATTTACTTCTCCTATCTAGCTGTATTTTTGTATCAATTAACCAACTTCTCCCTATCCTCCTCTCTTCCCATCCTTCCTATTATCTAATAACCACAATTCTACTCTATCACTTATATGAGCTCAATTCTTTCCGCTTCCACATATGAGTGAGAAAATGCGGCGTTTGTCTTTCTGTGCTTGACATTTCACTTAACATTATGTCCTCTGGGCTCATCCATGTTGCATAAATGACATGATTACATTCTTTTTTTCTTTTTTCTTTCTTTTTCTTTTCTTTTCTTTTTTTTTTTTTTTTTTTGAGACAAGTCTCACACTGTTGCCCAGTCTGGAGTACAATTGCATGATCGCAGCTCACTGCAACCTCTGCCTTCTGGATTCAAGCGAGTCTCGTGCCTTAGCCTCACCAGTAGCTGGAATTACGGGCATGCACGATCATGCCTGGCTAATTTTTGTATTCTTAGTAGAGACGGGGTTTTGCCATGTTGGCCAGGCTGTTCTCAAATTCCTGACCTCAAGTGATCCACTCGCCTTGACCTCCCAAAGTGTTGGGATTACAGGCGTGAGCCACCGCACCTGGCAATTTCATTCTTTTTCATGGCTGAATAATATTTCATTGTGTATATTTTTTTTATATTGATATTTATTTTATGTTTTTATATTTTTATTCATTTATCTGTTGATGAATATTTAAGTTGACTCCATATCTTGGTTATTGTGAAAAGTGCTGCAATAGACATGGGGGCACAGGTGTCTCTTCAGTATACTGATTTCCTTTTCTTTGGATAAATAGTAGCAGGATTGATGGATCATATGGTAATTCTATCTTTAGGTTTTTGAGAAACCTCTATACTGCTTTCCATAATGGCTGTACCCATTTACTTTCCACCAACAGTGTTTAAATATATGGTTGTCAAATGTATGGTTTGCAAATATTTTCTCCCAATTCATGGGTTGTCTGTTCAATCTGTTAATTGTTTTCTTTGCTGTACAGATTTGTAGTTTGCTGTAAATTCTATTTGTCTATTTTCACTTTTGTTGCTTATGCTTTTTTCTCCACATCCTTGCCAGCATTTGTTAATTTTTGTCTTTTCGATAACAGAGTCATTCTATGTGTTTAGGTTTTTAATACATTTTGAGTTGATTTTTGTATGCCTTGTGTGATAAGGGTCCAATTTCATTCTTCTGCAGTGGACATACATTTTTCCCAACACCATTTATTAAAGATAGTGTCCTTTCCTCATCATGTGTTTTGGCACCTTTGTTGAAAATCAATTGATCATAAATACAAAAGTTTATTTCTGAGATCTCTATCTTGTTCTGTTGGTCAATGTGTCTGTTTTTAGTCCATTATCATGCTGTTTTGATTACTATAGATTTGTAATATATTTTGAAGTCAAGTTGTGTGATGTCTCTAGCTTTGTTCTTTTTGCTTAAGATTGTTTTGGCTATTTGGGGTCTTTGGTAGTTCTACACAAAATTGATGGCTGTTTTTTTTCTATTTCTGTGAAAAATGACATTGGGATTTTGACAGAGATTATATTGAATCTGTAGATTGCTTTGAGTAATATGGACATTTTTACAATATTAATTTTTCCAATCCATGAATATATCTTTTTATTTATTTATGCCTCCTTGAATTTCTTTCATCAAAGTTTTATAATTTTTAGTATACAGATCTAAAAGCTTTCTGTATCAAACAATTACTACTACTCTTTGAATCTATTCAGTAGGGTAGCACTTATTGGAGACAGGACAGGCTTTGGCCTGGGGAGAGCTAGGTGAACAGACCCCCTTGCAGAACCCGTAAATGCTCATGCATCAGCTTTATCTCAGCTTTATTGAGGAACTCCCTGACATGTTCTTTTTGTCTGACAGGAATCACTCTTCCCAATTCCGACTCCACTTTTTTTTGCACATAAGGGTTCATACGTCTCTCCCATTTTATGTATATCCCAAGAATTCTCTCTGCCAGTGATAGCCCTCTACCTGCTCCTAATGGATCCCAAGATCTATCCCCCCATCAATTGAAACTGCTTTTTCAAAGAATGCCAACAGCTCATTGATTACCAATCCAGTGGCCTCTTGCTGTTCTTTCTGCTAACCTCTGTGCACCATGTGACATTACTCACCATCTTCTTTTTCCCTCTTCCTCTGCAGAGCCATCTCAGGCTCTTTCATGGGCTTGTCTTTCTCAGTTCTCCTTTAAATGTTGTGCCCAAGGCTCGATGCTTGGCTTTCTTGCTCTTCGTATTCTATGCATCTCATGCTGTCACCCAAGCCCCACACATTTGTTTACATGTCTATATCTCAGACCCTCCTTCTAATCTCTAGACCAGCATATCCAGCTACATGATGATCATGAAGTATGCATGCAGATTCCTTAAATCAACATTTATTATCAAAGTTACTTCCTCCTCTGTTTTTTCTCTTGTTAATGGCCTCAACTATCCTTCCCTGCTCACCTTGTTCTCAAGTACTCCAAATTGTGTGATTATACAGTTCTAATTCCCGTAAGTATCATTTAATTCAGTGTTTTAACGATAAGACTGAGGCCTACCATGGTGAAATTGCTTCCCCCACGTCATCCTGCAAAGCTAAATCTAGAACCAGAATCTCCTAATCCTTTATATTTATTCATTCCCTTATTCTTTTACCAAATCTTGTCAATTCTACATTCTCAGGGGTTTTCCCACCTATGCATTTTCACTGTCTCAATTTAAAATCTCATTTTAGTATCTTTTAACTACACTAATACACTTCTAACTTGCTTTTCTCTTATCCACATACACTACTGCCAGAAATAATATTCCTTAACTCCAAATCTAATCATTATGTTCTCCTGCTGAGACATCCACTTTATATAGAATAAAGTTCTAATATCTTGTCCAGTAGTCAAAATCCTATATAATTAGATCCTAGCTTCCTTTCTATTTTGTCTTAGCTACACACGTATTTTATTTCAACCAATTCAAACTATTATTAGCTACTCAGTATACCTAGCTAACTCTCCCACTTCCATGTCTTTCTCAAGCTGTTCTGCAGACGGTCTGTCGACAGGAAAGGACTGTCATCCAATCTTCTTCCCCATCATCGCCATAAATCTAAAGTATAGTATCTTGTTCATCTTTCAAGGTCTATCTCAAGTTCTACTTCCTCTTAAAAAAAAAAAAACAGATCCAGCACAGTGGCTCATGCCTGTAATCCTAGCACTTTGGGAGGCCGAGGCCGGTGGATCACGAGGTCAGAAGATTGAGACCAGCCTGGCCAACGTGGAGAAACCCCGTCTCTACTAAAAATACCAAAATTAGCTGGATGTGGTGGCGTGAACCTGTAATCCCAGCTATTCGGGAGGCTGAGGCAGGAGAATTGCTTGAACCTGGGAGGTGAAGGTTGCAGTGAGCAGAGATCATGCCACCATACTCCAGCCTGGCAACAGAGCGAGACTGTCAAAAAAAAAAAAAAAAAAACCCTTGGTGGCTCATGCCTGTAGTCCCAGCACTTTGGGACTTTGGGAGGGTGAAGCAAGAAGCAAGAGGATCTCGAGCTCAGGAGCTCAAGACTAGCCTGGGCAATATAGTAAGACCCTTTCTCTATAAACAAAAAACAAAACAAAACTTTCCCAACCCCTTCCAAGTAGCACATTGTGCCTTTATTGTCCTCTGCATCAGAGTCTCATAATTGAGTTAGTTTTTAACTCCCTTAGCAGATTGCTAACTACGTGATTACAGAGATGGTGTTGTACTTGCCTTTTAGATCTCCTTTAGCTCACTGTAGAACTTGACATTTAGTAGATGCTCAGAAACACTTGTAAAATTAAATAGTAATTAACATACATGTAATGCTATACTTTGTAAAATACATTCCCAAAACTTGTGGAGTAGGTCATTCAAATGTTTTCATTATTCTGAATTTGTAGATATTTAAAATTCTGAAGAACAGAGTTTAGTAAGACCTGAATTCTCTGGTGGGAATCAAAGGTTTTTACTCTGTATTACCTTTGTTATTCTAAGTCTGAATTCTCCAAAGGACTGTGCTGCGTATTTTCCTCACAATCATATTTACTTGCCTCAGGCTGTTTGTGCATACTATTAAACAGCCAGATGAAAAATTAAAAATTCAATCAATCATCCAAATATTTTTAAATGTAATATACATATGTTTGCTTTCATATAGAACAAACAGCCAGGTGATTGATCAAGCTATTTGCTTTTCAACCAGTTGTTTTCACAGTATGATTATTACATAAACTCTAACAGTGATATTTTATCAGTTTTTTGTAGATTTTCTAATTTTACTGGATTCTTCAATTTATTTACTATAGTCATCTAGTCCTATTTATATAATTTATCAGCCAATAAAATATAGTAAAAAAAGAAAAAAAAACTGGTTGTTATGACTTCTTTAAGCCTGTTCCCTCAGACTCAGAACCAAGATTATAATGCCAGGATTGAAGAGAATATTCTAAGATTGGATAAAGTGATTTACACCCTGCAGCTTCCATGATTGAGAGATTTAGGGAGAAAAAAACAAAAACACATTAACTCTGGAAACAAGCAGGAGTGTCTTTGAAATCATCAGGAATTCCCAAGAGACAAAATAATAGGTGGAATTGAATTGAAAGAGAAAACTTTTGCCCAAAATGTGCAAAAGAGAATACTGCTAGGAAAGACGTAAGAGTAGCTTCAGGGAAAAAAAGGAAGGAGCCCTGGCGCGGTGGCTCACGCCGGTAAGCACTTCAGGAGTTTGAGGCGGGTGGATCACCTGAGGTCGGGAGCCTGGCCAACATGGTGAGACCCCGTCTGTATTAAAAATACAAAAATTAGCCAGGCAGGGTGGTGGGTACCTGGAATATCAGCTACTTGGGAGGCTGAGGCATGAGAATCTCTTGAACCCGGGAGGTGGAAGTTGTAGTAAGCCAAGATCGCGCCACTGCACTCTAGCCTGGGGGACAGAGTAAGATTCTGTCTCAAAAAAAAAAAAAAAAAAAAAAAAAAAAAATGCAGTAGGAGCAGCCTAGCAATTCTGACCCCCACTCCCCTCTCAATCGCCACTACCACCATATACAGAGGAAAGGGCAAGACTTATGAAAGGCTAGGTTACTAGGTTGTTGGACCAACCCTCCTACTGAAATAAAATGATACATGTAAAATACAAACTTCTTAAATGCATCAGAGAGTTTAGAAGACAGTGAAGTACCAGATAAAAAATCTAGGGAAAATCTAGAACCTAGAGAAGTAAGCACAAATGCCCCTGAGCAGAGCCAAGATTTGCTCCCTCCTGGCCCCAGCCGTGCACCTGAACATCAAAGCAGCTTTTGCCCCTGTGCTAGGCAAGTGTAGACACTGGTTTTAATGGCCACACAAAGAGGATAGAATCCAATTCTCTAGACCTGTCCAAGGTGAGAAGTCTAGTAAGAGACCTTTTCAACATTAACCTGGGACCAGAAAATGCTATACTCTTAAAATAAGGGCACACTACCCCTTCCCAAGTTCAGGGATCAATAGGACTTAACTTTTAGCAGAGCAAAGAGAAAAGGAAAAAGAAAAATATATCTCTCTGAGAAGTTGTGTGGTCATGTGCCAGCCCTCACAGCTTGGGTTTACATTGCTTAGGGGTTCCCAGGCACCCCAACCCTAGAACTAGCTCTAAGGTTAGATCTAGGCACCTAGGTTAAACGTCAGGAAACTGGCAAAAGTAAATTCACGTTTTCTCCATGGAAAGACAACTTCATCATAGGCCTCAAAGAATCCACCCTGATAAAGTTTGCAGTACATAGTCAAAAATAAGTGCAAAAGGAGACAAATCACTATTAGGTGGGAGCATTTGTGGTCGGCATTTGTGCCAGAGATATAGACTGCGGCTGCAAATGGCTAGTGATATTCATGGAGTCTCTATTCCTATTCCTAGAAGACTAGCTCCTGTTACACTCTGATAGCACACCCTGCAATACCCACAAAGTCACTGGAAAGCTGAGGTAATTCGTTATAGCATTCACAGACAGATTAACGGGGAAAATCCAAGCCTAACACGAGGACAGTAGGACTCAGCAGTGCTTACACATTCTACAATTTGAACAATTCGGAGAATATTGGCATGGCCCTTGCACAAGGGTGACCCCCAAATTTGTGAAGCATTCCATATTTTTTAAAAAGCAAACATTTGAAGACTTTAAAACATAAAATATCGTAATATATATTTAGAGAGGTTACTTAATCCATGAAACAAGAACAGGCTTTAATGAAAGAAAAAAGATATTTTAGAAATGAAATATCTGATAGCAAAAGTAAAAACCTTAAGGCTGAATGGCAAAATTGTCATAGCTGAAGAGCAACCTGGATGCTCAAGATCAAACTGAGAAATTCCCTCAGATCATAATACAAACAGATAGGGAGATGATACATACGAAACAAAGGTTAAGGCACTTGGAGGATACACACAAACATTACAATATCCAGACAATAGGATTTCCAGAAAGAGAAAATAGAACTCAGAGGAAAAATAAATCAAATAAAATTCCCTAGATATGAAAAAAGACTCAAGTTTTTACATTAAGGCCCACTTTGTGCCAAGCAAGAAGACAGGGAAAAGACCCGCTCATAGAAAATAGTGGTAAAATTTTAGTACTTTATGGATAATAAGAAAATCCTAAAAGCTTCTAAAAAGAAGCTTTTAGAACATGTTATTTACAAACAAAAAGCACCCTCTTGACTTCAGATTCTTTAGCCACACTGAGTATAAGAAGACACTAGAGAAATATTTTCTAAAATACTGAGGCGAAAATGATTTTGAACTTAGAATTCTATAATCTGACAATCAGACAAGTGTAATGACATTTTCAAACATGAGGCATTTTCAGACATGAATGGATTCAGAATATTTATCACCCACAAAACCCTAGCTGAAATAATAGCTAGAAATGAAGTGAAAAATGAATCCAAGAGAAGACTGGAAGTGGTAAGCCAAGTAACCTTTAAGACTTATGATAAATCTAAATAAAGTTTCATTTTATTTTTTAGAAATACAATAATCACAAAGATTTATTTTTTAAAATCCTTTTCACAGTAGCAACAGATGTTATAAAATAGCTAGGAATAACTTTAATGAAGGTGTAATAAAATACCCAGGGAATGAAAATTAAAATGTATCTGGAGAACATTAAACAAAGAAACCTGAATAAATTAAAGCTGTATGTCTAAATGATTCTGTGTTGTAAATATGCCAAGTTTTTGTAAATTAACATTTCCAGTCAATTGTAAAGTAACAATTCCAGTCAAAATATCAACATATTTCTAAATGAATCTGACAAGCCTATTCTAAAATTCATCTAGAAAAGAAATTATGCTGGAATTCCCAAGATAAGTTGCACAAAGAGGAACATAGAGGGGGTGTGTGTGTGTGTCCCCATACACACAGAGAAGTTCCTGCTCAACCAGATAGTAAAATATATAATTATAAATATACAATAATTAGATATATAGTAATTAGGGTATTGCCAGAAGAATAGAGGAGTAGATCAGGAAAACAGAACAGAGAGTTAAAAACGGACCAGTGCATGAATAAGAATTTAGTACTTGAAAGGAGATTTTTAAATGTAATAGGAAAGAGATGAATTATAATGATTGCTAGTGACAAATTGTCCATTCATTTAGGACATAACGGTAGATACCACTTCATACGAATCACAAAAATGATCCAGATGGATTAAAAATGTAAATTGTAGCCAGGCACAGTGGTTCATGCCTGTAATCCCAACACTTTGGGAGGCTGAGGTGGGTGGATCACCTGCGCTCAGGAGTTCGAGACCAGCCTAGGCAACATGGTGAAACCTCATCTCTACTAAAAATATATATAAAAAAAAAGAAAAGAAAAAATTAGCGAGCTGCGATGGCATATGCCTGTGGTCCCAGCTACTCAGGAGGCTGAGGTGGGAGGATTGCTTGAGCCTGGGAGGTGAATGTTGCAGCAAGCTGAGATTGTGCCACTGCATTTCAGCCTGGATGACAGCATGAGACCCCGTCTCAAAAAAACAAAACAAAACAAAAGTACGTTGTAAAAGCAAAACTATAAAAATAGTTTAAGGAAATACATGAAAATATAGATTCAAATGCTTGGTAAGAAAACCTTCTTGAACAAAACACAAACAAAAGGTTATAAGTGAGGAAAGAATGTATAATTTTCTCTGCTTCAAGATTTAAGACGTCTATGGTGAAAAGGATACAATAAACAGTTAAAAGGTTGAAAACAGACTGAAGAATATATTTACAACATACACACTGAATCAAATAACATCCAGAATATATAGGGAATTCCTAAAGATTTTTTTTTAAAAAGAGCCTGATAGAAAAATGGGCAAATGACCTAACAGTCAGTTCCTTAGGGAGGAAATATAAATACTCCCAAATGTGAAAAGATGGTTAACTGTGCCAGTAATCATGCAAATGAAAATTAACAATGAGACACCAGTGTTATCACAATACATTGACAAAAATTGAAAAGTGCCAGTTATGGCGAGAAAAAGTTAATATTCCTATATAGTAACATATATAGTATATATAGGAATATATAGGAATATTAATTTCTATTAATTAATATGTGTAGCAGTACTTTTTTTTTTTTTTTTGAGATGGCGTTTCACTCTTGTTGCCCAGGCTAGAGTGCAATAGCACGATCTTGGCTCACTGCAACCTCTGCCCCCCTGGGGTTCAAGTAATTCTCTTGTCTCAACCTCCCAAGTAGCTGGGATTACAGGCACCTGCCACCACGCTTGGCTAATTTTGTATTTTTAGTAGAGACAATGTTTCACCATGTTGGCCAGGCTGGTCTCCAGCTCCTGACCTCAAGTGATCTGCCTACCTCAGCCTCCCAAAGTACTAGGATTAGAAGTGGATTAGAGGTGTGAGCCACCGCACCCGGCCTTGGCAGTATTATGTATAACATACATACACTATGTGTGGAAGTAAAGTAGTAGCTTTTTGGAATGCCAATTTGGCATTATCTATTAATATTTAAAATGAGCACACTACCTCTCAAATGAGCAAATTTACTTCTTGTCCACCCTAGCAAACCCTCATACCTGTTTTATAGGAAATATGTTCAAGGTTATCCCTTACAGTATTGCTTATTATAGCAAAATAATTAAAAACATCATAAATGTCTATCCATATTTAATAATTAAATGGAAACCACTGTTGTAGAGACAACTCTCTTCCAACCTTGAGATTCTGGATTTTATTTCACGGTATGTCAGAAGACAATTCCAAACTTGAGATTCTTCGACTCTAAGTTTTGAATTGTAACTTAAAAGGCAGTTTGGTCAAATTTTAGATCCAGCAGCAGAATTACGTGCTGTGTTATAATAAAAGCATTTAATCAAACAACATTTTTAATTAAGAAACTGTGCAGGGTGCTAGGGGCAAACTTGAAAAAAAAAAAAAAAAGAGGATGGAGCACTTTCTTCAGAGATCTTACAATCCATAGAATAAAATTCAATATATGATTGGGTGCTAACATAAGTTACAAGGGAGTACCACTTCCTGAAGATGTACCAAGAACGGATGGGTCATTGAAGGCAGTAGTATCCAGTGAGACCTAGAGGTAGGAAAGCAAATTTATTTCGTCATTTAACAGATATGTATTAAGTATCTGTTACAGGACAGGAACTATAGTAGGCATCGGCTCTAATGTTGAAACAGGAAAGACATGTCCTGGAAGGATGAATAACAATTGGATATTTGGAAAAGAACAGGAAAGCATTCCAAATTAGAAGTACACAAATAAGTAAAATACATGGGTGTGAGAATGAGTAGAATGTACATACGGGGTAGGAGGATACTACCACTTCAATAAGAGCAGGATGTAGTGTGAAATAAATTGGTTAAGAAAAATAAGATTGGATTATTGAAAGGCTTAAATTGTCAGACAGAAGAAATTAAAAGAAACTTTACTGAGTGCTAGCAAATGTCAAGCACTTTCACATCCATGATCTCATTTAGTTCTGAGAATAACTCTTCCCACTCCCCACTCACAACTGTGCAATTCAAAGAAAAACAAACACAACAATGTTTTGCCTGTTCATGGGGATGTTGGCATGGAATGAGTAAAGCATGATGGAAGATTTGGAGCTTGAGAAAATGATGATCCCCTTGACAGGGACAGAAAATTGGAGAGAGGATGGTGACTTGGGAGGGGGCACATGAGAAATAATGATTTAGTTTGTGGGGACATTAGGACTTAGAAATGACAGGAATATATTCAGGCCACCTTGCTGCCTATTTAATCACATTGCAGCCACTTCAACTACTGACAACAAAACAAGTAGTTTGAGTGTTTCCACTCTTCATCACAACCCTACGTGGAAACCTATCTATTGTAAAATTTCAGCCTTTCAACCAAAGTCACTCTGTGTCTCTAAGCTTAAAAGCTTTAGTGCCCTATTTCTAGAAGACATAATCACATCTTACACTCACTATTAACAAAGCCTTCATACTTTGTATGAATAGAATTAACTAAGTTAATGTATTCATTATACATTTTAGTTCATAAATTTTAGCATGCAAGAAATACAATTTTTTCAACATTGGAATGTAATTTCTGTTTAATGTCAAGCTAATACGTTTGATGTCAAGCTATTGTAGTGTTAATTTCTCTTTACTACCTCTCTAGCTCTCTCCCTACTCCTAGTCCAAGGAATGTTTTCTCATTTTGGGAAGAGAGCACAGAAAGCCTTGCAGTTACTTTGATGTTATATCCCAGTTATTCTACATTTATTCTATTGTCCAGATTGTAAGTCCTTTCTTTTCCTCCAACAACCAAGAAAATTTCTTTCTTTCTATCACATCATTTTTTTTCTGAAGCAATGAGCAACTCACTGACTAAATTGGGAAAAGGCCACAGGTACAAAAAAGTACCAAGAAAAACCATCAGTTAATATTGTCATCAGTTAATATGTTCCACCACATATTCTCACTTATAATTTGTATTTCTCCAACATTATTTCTCACCTATAATCAAGAATTAATCATAAAATAACATTTATTAGACACTTGCTATGTGCTAGGCACCGTGCCAGGCACACTGCATAAATTACTCAACTATCCTTCAAGGTTGCTCTTAAGCTCTTTACTTGTATCTACAGGAGGTAATTAGGCTTCTGGAAGGAATACTCTCAGCAAAGCTCAGTTATTTGGCCTTCTCTACTCAGTTAAACTTCATAAAAATTAAAATAAGTAACAGAACTATTCCAGAAAAGAATAAATAAAAGCCTAGTCCCCAGTAACTTTAGTTTTTATGGAAATTTTGCTATCTTTGCACTTGAAGAAGGAAGTGATGAGGAAGAGAGAATAAAAGACCACAAAATATCTTTTCAAGACAGACACTAAATTATAGACTGTTTCAGAGCATCTGCTATATCTTAATATATGTAACTAAGCCATTAGCCTATTACCAAATGTATAACAGTACATCAAAATGTATCTGTATTTAGAGACCTTGAAATATCCAGGTCTGATCTAATTATGCAGAAATAATGATCGTAAATCACTTATGTTAAGAGAGGAATGGAATAGCTCCTTTCTACGCGTGCAATTCTTGCTGTATGGATGCTACAATTATTGTATGACTGAGATGGCTCTCTAGGGAACCAAGGTGTTGTTCTCAGAGCATAGAGGTTGGGGGCAATAATGCCCATCACCCTCATCCTGTCAGGGCTCTGGGGAAGAGAAAAGCTGTGTCCTTCAGAATGGGAAGAGCTTAAGTGAGCGGCAGTTAGAATTTGTATTCTTGCCCTTAATGCCAGACAGAGCCAGGTGTGAAGGAAAGTTGCTCCCATATGGTTGAAAGTAAGATGGCACTCCCACCAGCGAGTAGGGAAAGGTTCCTGTGAAATTCTCCCAGGAAAAGGAATGAGCTGGGACCAGGCAGAAGGCAGTTGAGATATTATAACCAGAGATGTGTCAGTGTATATTGAACTGTGTCTATGCCTTTTATATATTTTTTCTTCTTTCTTGAATTACTAAATCTGTTTTGAAAATGCCAGTCAGTTTTACACGTGGTAAGCGTAACCAAGAAAAGAGGTTTCTAGGAAAAGGGGGTAGGAGCACTGATCAGAGTGAGAAAAAGCCAGAGAGAAAGTAAAGTTCAGCAGGAGCTGCTTCTTCCAGGGCTTACAAAGCGTAGCTTCTTCACTTTATTTCAAT
Source organism: Macaca mulatta (assembly GCF_049350105.2). NCBI lineage: Eukaryota > Metazoa > Chordata > Mammalia > Primates > Cercopithecidae > Macaca > Macaca mulatta. The sequence continues at coordinate 70,060,499 of NC_133415.1, forward strand.
AAGGGAAGTGCTTTTCACACAGATGCTAATGCTACTTCCTTTAAAAAGATAGGTTTCGGCTGGGCACGGTGGCTCACTCCTGTAATCCCAGCACTTTGGGAGGCTGAGATGGGGGGATCCCGAGGTCAGGAATTCAAGACCAGCCTGGTCAATATGGTGAAACCCCATCTCTACTAAAAATACAAAAATTAGCTGGGTGTGGTAGCATGTGCCTATAGTTCCAGCTACTTGGGAGGCTGAGGTAGAAGAATTGCTTGAACCCGAGAGGCAGAGAGTGAGCTGAGATTGTGCCACTGCACTCCAGCCTGGGTGACAGAGCGAGACTCCATCTCAAAAAAAAAAAAAGGTATCTGCTAACAGAGAAAGAGAGGGGAACTTACATTTGTTATTAAGGTGCCATGTATTTAATAAAACACCAAACACTTTAAACTTTGATTCTATTCTGTCTTCACACATACTCCGAAAGGTAGGAACAGCATTTCTATTTTATACAAAACTGAGGCTCATGGAGGTTAAATAATTTAATACTTTATCCAACTTCTTCACATGGTTAAATAAGAAAACATGAAATGACTATTTCTAAACATCATTTGGTGGCGGAGCACAGTGGCTTACACCTGTAATCCCAGCACTTTGGGAGGCCAAGGTGGACGGAGCGCCTGAGGTCAGGAGTTTGTAACCAGCCTGGCCAACAACACTGTGTTGGCCAACACAGACGAGGCCAAACCTCGTCTCCACTAAAAATACAAAAATTAGCTGGGTGTGGTAACGGGTGCCTGTAATCCCTGCTACTCGAGAGCCACTGTGCCTGAGCCACTATGCCTGGCCGATATTTTATTCTTCTAATCCTTTTCCCAATGCTAGGAATATATTCTATATGATTTATTTTGTCATTAGTTATTGGTCTGCCTTAGCTTCAGAGAATTGAGATTTTTGAACCAAGAAGTCCTAATAGGCTGAAAACACAGAATCATTTCAGTTGTCAATTGCTGCATTAACAACCCAAAACTTAGTGAGTTCAAGCAACAATGATTTATTAATCCTCATAATCTCATAATTCTGTGGGTTGACCGGGTGGTTTTTCACAGATCTCATCTGGACTCACTCTCATGCAGTTTCATGCAGCTGGTGGTCAGCAGAGACAGCTGGGATGGCTGGGCCTCTCTGTCCACATGGTCTGTTATTCCTTGCTTCTTCAGGACATGGTGGTCTCACGGCATTGCTCCAGGAGGATAAAAGAGGCTACAAGGCCTAAGGACTAGCCTTGGAAGTTGAAGTGTCATCTGCCATATTTCAGTTGGTCAAAGCAAGTCAAAAGCGTAGCCCAGACTTAAGGAGTGGGAAAAAATAATCTCCACCTCTTGATAGGAGGACTGGGCAAAGTCACATTGCAAAGCGATGGGAACACAAGGAGTTGTGATTCCCTGGGGGCCATTGTTGTAACAATCTGCAATAGTCCACCACCCTTAGGCCTCAATGATTCATGTCTCTTTCATGAATCTCATCCTCCCAAAATTACCCGTCTCATCTTATCATATCATCAAGCTCAGAATCCATGATCTCATGGTCTGTATGAAGTCAAGATGTCGATGAAGTTCCTTAGGTATAGTTCTTTAATTAAGGCACCTGTAAACTAAACAGACAAGTTATTCCCCTATGCCTTCACACACCCAATGTACACTGGAGAGACAGAAAAACCACATTAGACACTGCTGTCCTGAAAGGGTGAAGGAGAGACATACGAGTCACTGGTCCATGGCAATTTGGAAATCTAGCCAGGTGCATGTTGAAAGGTTCCTCTACTCCAGGGACAGGCAATGTTTATTAATTAGGACCCAGTTCTACCCTCTGGAAGTGGTTTCCTAATATATTGATCTATTTGGCTCTTGGCAATACCCTCTGGGCTTGGCTCTGCCTTCTGAGTCATCCTTCTTTTACATAAGAAATGGCCCATGTTTGTGGCTGAGTAGCTGTCTCATGCTGCCTCCTATTCCTGGAAAGATGAAGGCCCAGAGGCCTTTTCTCATTTTGAACTGTCTCAATTTCTTTTAACCCAAGCTAGTGGCTTTTGTTCAACACAACACTGTTTAAACCCTTGTAAGTCTTCGATGAATCTGATGGGCTTCCCCTCCATGCCCCAAAAACCACATGGACAATTCTTTTGGAGGCAGGAGGCTGTAGTGCTAGCTTCTTCCCTACCACTTCAAAATTCTTCTACCTCAGTAGAAGGGGAGGAGTAAATCAAAGCTGTAGTGTGCATAGGATGGTGTGTTTCATGTTATGTAAATTGATGTGTCCCATAAAATGTTGTGCACAAATCAGATTTTTGTTTTTTAAAAAATGGAGTTTATGTCATTATAGAAACTTGCCACTTAAAATCAACCTATTGTGAATCCTTTGGTAAGGTTTGGAGTGGCGATAGTATAGAAAGAAGAGCTCTGGAGTCAGAACTGCATATGAATACCACTCTGCCTTGTGACCTGGGACAAGTGACTTATTGTCACTTGGTGAGAACACAGATATTCTGTGCTTGCTATTTTGATGAGTTGTTATGGAGATTGAAGATAAAGTATCTAAAGAATCTAGGATATAATAAATTACAGTTAGAGCTATAATTCTAGAGCTGAATGAAACTTTAGTCCCCTTCCAAGGCTAACTCCACATCAGACAGTTTTGATGGTATATGCTATTATATATATTCATTTATTCATGATGATCATGAACTACTGATCTATTATGTGCATTATGAAACATATCCCTAAAATAGAGATAATGAAGGAGATTTTTTAAAACCTCAGGCAAGTAGATCTAATATTTTCTTCCTGCACCCGGTAGATTGTGGTTTTTTACAGGCAGTGCTTGAATTTGTGGGAATTTCAGCATCCTGTAGGGGAAGTGATAAAACAGTGGTGGAGATCTCCAGCAATCACCAATGTTTCTCAAGTGGTACAAGACAAGCTACTCTAAAGTAGGACGCATTATTTGTAACAGAATGTTTTCCCTAGTAGCCAATGGAAACTTCTTTTTCTTTAGGTAAAAAATCTGAAAGCCTGAAATTTATAAAATAAACACCCTTGTAATAAGTTTCAAAACTGTTTTGGCTTGCACATCTTCTGCTGGAAATAATGAACAATTGCTGTTATCTTCATGTTATGTTTTAAGCTACTGAATAGTTAATTCCTCCAGTTATATGCTTATGCTTCCTTCCATTTTCCTAATTCTTTTATCTACACTTACCCTACTTTTGATTACTACTTTTAGCCCTGTAATTTTCATGTTACTCTTTGACCACTGACAGTTTGATTTTCTGGACCAGTGTATAATATAAACTTTACTCCATTTAATATCTATAATTTTCTCCTCTCACTCAAATACACATGACACTTTGTACTTCTGTGTCTGTACGTTCTGTACATACTAACTCTAATTTTATTCTGTGTACTTTGGGGAATGCAATAATGGGAATCTACCAAATCACATTGCTTTTTCTAGTTTACTTTTTCTAGTTGTGATAATGGAGTTTAAAAACTGCTAGACATTTTATGTGACTATAATACCAGTCATGATGTTTGATTTCTAATACACAAATATAATTAGGTTGAGGAATTTTCTTTGAAAGATACTATAATTGAGAGATGTCACATTACTGGCAAAGCATTAATAAGTACTAATAACATGAACTCTCTAATTATGTTTTACTTGCCATAGTCCCTTTTAAACTACTAATGTGTTAGGTTGGTGCAAAAGTAATTGTCGTTTTGGGCCGTGAATTTTAAATAATTATAGCTAGGCTTAAACACATCTTTGTTAATCAAAATAAGAACGATTACAATCAACACATTTTTGCCAAGGAGAAATAAGTTTGTGTTTTCCTGTAGTGTAAGAATCCATGCTTCCGGATTTGACAAACTCTTGGAAAGCATTTTCTGAATCTTGCTGGTTGTGGAGGCATTTTCCCCGCAAAAAGTTGTCGAGATGTTTGAAGAAGTGGTAATCGGTTGGCGACAGGTCAGTTGAATACGGCGGATGAGGTAAAACTTCAAAGCCCAATTCGTTTGACTTTTGAAGCTTTGGTTGTACAATGTGCGGTCAGGCCTTGTCCTGGAGAAGAATTGGGCCCTTTCTGTTGACCAATGTCGGCTCAGGCGTTGCAGTTTTCTGTGCATCTCTTCGATTTGCTGAGCATACTTCTCAGATGTCATGGTTTCACTGGGATTTGGAAAGCTGTAGTGGATCTGACTGGCAGCAGACCGCCAAACAGTGACCATGACCATTTTTGGATGCAAGTTTGGCTTTGGGAAGTGCTTTGGAGCTTCTTCCTGGTCACAATCTGATTGAGAAATGGTTCATTGTTAAGAAAACACTTTAAAATGATAGTTTTTCCAATTTTTATTCAGCTCATGAGGCACCCACTTATTAAACTTTTTCACCTTTCCAATTTGCTTCAAATGACGAACAACCATAGAATGGTGGACGTTGGGTTCTTTGGCAACTTCCCATGTAGTTTTAACAGGATCAGCTTTGATGACTGCTCTCGAATGGTCGTTGTCAATTTCCAATCGCCGGCCACTATGCTCCTCATCTTCAAGGCTCTTGTCTCCTTTGCAAAACTTTTTTTTTTTTTTTTTGAGACGGAGTCTCACTCTGTCGCCCAGGCTGGAGTGCAGTGGGTCGATCTCAGCTCACTGCAAGCTCTGCCTCCTGGGTAGCTCCCAAGTAGCTGTATCTACAGGCGCCTGCTACCATGCCCGGCTAACTTTTTTTTGGTATTTTTAGTAGAGATGGGCTTTCACCGTGTTAGCGAGGATGGTCTCAATCTCCTGACCTCATGATCTGACCACCTCGGCCTCCCAAAGTGCTGGGATTACAGGTGTGAGCCACCGCGCCCGGCCCTCCTATGCAAAACTTCTTGAACCACCACTGCACTGTGTGTTCGTTAGCAGTTCCCAGGCCAAATTGTGTTGCTGATGTGGCAGGTTGTCTTTGCTGCTTTACGACCCATTTTGAACTCAAATAAGAAAATCACTCAAGTTTGCTTTTTGTCTAACATCATTCCATAGTCTAAAATAAACAGCAAGTAATAAGCAAAAAAAGGTGAAGTGAGAACGCCCATTAAAATGATGTATAACATAACCACATTTATTTAAGTAATGTATTCCAATATCAAACGGCAAATTCCAACAATGCAAAAACTGCAAGTACTTTCGCACTCACATGTAATATCCTGAAGGCATGTTAAATCCTTTAAAGCAGTAGGTTCCATATAATAATAATAATTATATATACCTAACATTTATTAAAAACTATGTATTAAGTACTGTGCTAAATATATAAATGATCTCATTTAATTATCATAACAATTAATGAAACAGTTACAAAATCAAGACTAGAATATAATCCTGTTTGACTTAAGGCCACAAGGTAGACCATGAGGCTCCATTGCCTCTGATGTTGGTCTCAATATAATCACTTGACAAACTTGGGATAAAGTTTTATTTATAATAACATTTAATATAACTTATCCATATCTTGAACCTAAGGAACAATCCTAATGTATAGAATAGTATTAGATATGTATCATCTTTAAAATAATTTGGTATGCCTTAATAATGCATTGCTCACCAGGCAGTTTTTGAATATTTATTTATTTAAGACAGGGTCTCGCTCTGTCATCTAGGCTGGAGTACAGTGGCACAATTTCCGTTCACTGCAGCCTTGATTTCCCGGGCTCAATGATCCTCCCACCTAAGCCTCCTGAGTGGCTTGGATTTCAGGCTCATGACACCACGGCTGGCTAATTTTTGCATTTTTTGTAGAGACAGGGTCTCACTATGTTGCCCAGGCTGGTCTCAAAACTCCTGGACTCAAAGGAGCCGGCCACCTTGTCCTTCCAAAGTATTGGGTTTACAGGTGTAAGCCACTATACCCAGCTTAATTTTTATTTAGAATTTGCCAGTTATTTCTCTAATTTGACAGAGGACTAAATATGTATCAATCTGGGACCAGTTCCTATAAGGTCTAGATTACAAAGTAAACAAAACAGACGTAGAATTGCGAGGCCACTGCCAAGTACTAAAGTTCATCGGTCAGTGAAAGAATAAAACATCAAATTAATAAATACAATGGGCCAGGCGCAGTGGCTCACGCCTGTAATCCCAGCACTTTGGGAGGCTGAGGCAGGCAGAACACCTGAGGTCAGGAGTTCAAGACCAGCCTGTTCAACATGGCAAAACACTGCCTCTACTGACAATAGAAAAATTCGCTGGGGGCAGTGGTGCATGTCTGTAATCCCAGCTCCTTGGGAGGCTGAGGCATGAGAATTGCTTGAACACGGAGGCAGAGATTATAGTGAGCCAATATTGCACCACTACACTTCAGCTTGAGTGACAGACAGAGTGAGACTCTGTGTTAATTAATAAATACTATGTCAGAAATAACATTAGAAAATTTATGACCTGTTCTTAAAAGCTTTTGACTTTTTGGAAATACAAAATTTTGACTATTTCATATTGGTTTGTGGCCAAATTCTTCAGCCTGTTAAATGTGAATGTATCACACATTTGAATTTTTTTTTACTTCCCAAAACATATGATCATTTTTACAATGTATCAAATTTGTTTACAGCAATTGAAAATTTGTCAATCCTAGTAATGTAGTAAAGTTGAAACATTATGATGTGTTACCCTGACATCTCATATTTTCAGACTTGTTTATCTAACAAAGTGAAGAAATTTCAAGCACTGTGCAAAAATAAAACATGCCAATGATTATGCATGTATTCTACATGATATATATAGTCTTTATAAATATATGTATTAAAACTGGTTCATTAAAAATTCATTGAAAGGTATTTTCTCAAATTTCAAAGCCTGATATAATTATCAGTCTACATTTCTCAGATGTTTGTATCATTCAATTAATTTTTAGTATCTCTCTGACATATGGATGAGTCTATAAAAATATAAAATGTTGTATTTTCTCTTCTATGTTTTAATAGCTTCTGTTAATAGATGACACTTATTTATATAGATACATTTAATTAAATACATTTCTAGCTCAGAAAGTTTTCCACTATTGTAATTAGCTCTATTATTTATGGAACTCTTTCATGTTATTAACTCAATTTCAGAATGCTTGATTAAAGTATATAGATTGTCTCTAGTGTCAAGTTCTAGCTTTACAGATTATCAGTGAAGGAATTATTTTTAACACATTAGGAACTCTAAATTCTAAATTATTGTCAACAATTACTCTTAGAGTTCTAAAAGTTTTCTAGAAGTTTTTTTAACAAGAAGTTGTATTTAGTGAAGAAAATGTTTTTAAATTTTATAAAAATATTTTGTATATTGCAGCTATCAGAGCAGAAAAACATAATAAAAGACAAAAGGAAAGAAATGTCACCACACAGGTAAATATTTGCTAAATCTTTACATTTTTTAATAGAAAATTTAGGCTATAGGCACTATTTTTATTCAGGATACTCAGAATTACTTAAAGAGGCAATTACTAACTATTGTCTACGTTTTTGTTTTTGTTTTTTAATTCTCAGTCAATATTATTCTTTCATTCATTCAACAAATATTTGCTTACTCAACTGTGAGAGGAAAAGACTGTCATCAGGCCTGAGTCTTCTAAGTTGTAGACTGTCTGATGTCCTAAATATTAGGTTGGTGCAAAAGTAATTGTGGTTTTTACCATTACTGTGAATGGTAAAAACCGCAATTACTTTTGCAAAATATTAAGACACAAAGAGCAGAGACCAGCCTGGCTTATAAAGTCACAGATGCTTATTAAACATTATCAATCTTATGATGTCTTTGCACAGTTTGGAAGTAGGGGATTCAAATTTTCAGTTTATTCTCAACCCAGCAATGATTTGCTCCTATAAATATGTCATTTCAAGTAAAGAAGTGACTTTCCATCTCACACTGAGTGAAACCAAAGCATTATAATAGCTTGCTTATTGGGCTCTATGGTCTTGCCCTAGTGTGTTTTTTTTCTCTGATATCAGCTCCTACTACTGTCTCCTTGACGTCTTTCCAGACACACTGGACTCCATGCTGTTCCTCAGAAACCCCAAGAATGTGCCCCCCTTTCCTGTTCTCTCTGCTTGGAATGCCTTTGCACCCAGATGTCCATACGGCTCCCTTCCTTCACCTTCATCTTTTCAGAAGGTCCTTCCCTGGACCTTCACTAAATTTACAATCACTCTCTCTAAAATTGCAAATCCTGTCAAACACCTTCTTCTATACCCCTTCCCTGCTGTATTTTTCTTCTCAAAATTATCACCATGTAATGTACAGTATTTTATTATATTTGTTGTCACTCTCCCTCCAGTAGAGTACAAACTCCATGAGAGCAAGGGTTTTGTGTGTGGTGTTCATTGCTGTTATCCCCAGGCACTAGAATAGTGCCTGGCACATAGTAGACACTCAATAAATGTTTATTGAATTGATGAGTAAATCTTAAATCCAAATGGAGGAAGTAAACTATGAGAAATATTAATACAAATTAAAAACCCCTCTGTACATTGCAACCTTTTCTAAACCCCTCTGAATATAGCTCCTCTCTTATCACTATAACTACCACATCCCATAATTAGCAGTGGGATTATTGTTAGCAGAAATAGATGGGAGCTTCACCTAAATCTCAGTTTGTCTTCAGGCAAGTGGAGAATGAAGGAACATCCGTTTCATCAGGTGCTGAATAACACCTGAAATGCCCTTTGGAATCCTCTTACCGCTTGAGAACAAGGATGCTGCTCAGACCCATAAGCATCCACCCAATGCCCAGCATTAGAAGATGAGGCCTCCAGAGTAAAGATGGGAATGGGCCCCTTCCAACCTTGTAAAGCCTGGGACAAAAGAAAACTAAGAACTATTCTAAGATATTTCAGAATATTAGAAAGTAAAACAAAACAAAACACAATACAAAGCAAAACACTACCTTTGTGTCAAAGATTAGGGGTAAATGTTCCAGGATAGCCTGTTTGTAGATTGTATATCTCACTCAATTCCATTGGCCCAAGCACAGATGGTAGAAGTGGAAAGACCAAAGACTGCAAACACCTCTACTGCAAAGTGCCCATATATGCATGTTATCCTATAACAAAAATAGAGTATCCTCAGCTCACTGAACTTGCCATAGTGTTTCATGACTCCTTGCCAATGAGCAGGATACTATTTGGCTGAAAGCACACTCTCTCCATCTCTACCCCCAATGTAGGCTTGGCAAATTCTGGTTATCTTCCATAATAATTACCATTTATATTATAATTTTAAAAATGCACTCACCTAGGTGGAGCTGCTCTTTCCATAGTTTTTCTCTCTTTCTGGCTTTACAACTCTACAACTTGCAAAAAAAAAAAAAAAAAAAAAAAAATCATCTACTCCTCCATTCCCCAACAAAAACTTTTTGAAAACACACATACACACATGAAAAAAATGTTTAAAGATAATTTGTCTTGTGCCAAGGATCTAATATTTTCAGGAGTTCTGTGCGCTATTTCCTTCTACATTAAAGAATGATCCTGAATACAGATGTAATAAACCCCCAGGTATTTAATGTACTATTGGGAAGTAACTTAGGTCGCCTAAGGGAGCAACTTAAGTGTATGGCTAAGGGACCATTATTGTTGTACGACTTTCTCCTTAGTTCAGCTAAAAACAGGGTCCTAGTCACACGACCATGAAAAATTAGGCTCGCCGACACTTTGAAGGGTGAAAAGGGCAGGGTTTATTGGGTGAAAAGGAAAAAAGCGGGGGAAACAGGGACTTTCAGCAAAGCAAAGAGAATGTACTTCCTGCCAGTGGGCTCACAAATTAAATCCAGGTTACCAACCGCGGAATAAGAGAGTCCAGACTCCTCCTCCCTGCAAATGGCAGGAACTTCCCGAGGCTTCACCCCATTCACCCAGGATGCAGCCCAGTTGGAGTTTCTCCAGGGACCCTTTTACACTTGGCTATCTGATTACCCCCTCTGCAGAAGTACGTCTAACTGCTGTTAAAATAAGGGTAAGAATGAAGACCGATCTTAACTGTTTCCTGCTGACAGGGGGCGCTGTTCTGGGGAAACGGCAGTTGGAGCTCCCCAGAGGTCTAGCTAAAGGTCCCCCGCAGAAAGGGCCATCCTCCAAGGCTCCAGTTGCATGACCATTTGGAGTTCGATGGCCTGAAGGTGAGAAGAGACAAACCAGGTTATTAGAAAACACGTATCAAAAAGAGAAAAAAGGTAAGGACACATCAAAATTCCCAAGGCCTTTTACCAGTTTGCACAGGGAGAGGGAGGCCAAAAGCCTGACTGGTAAAAAAAAAAAAAAACTTTTACCCTTTTGCCAGCATATCAAGCTTCTGGGTTCCCTTCCCCTGAGCCCAGTGTTAGGCCGACCAGTCTAAGGTTTGGGAAATTAACTTTTCCCACTTTGGAGGATGCATCTGACAGGAGTGTCCTGAGTACAGAGACACAGTTACCTATCAGTGAAAACAGGACAGAGGAGGAAAAAAGGAAAAAAGAAGGCTTTCACTGCAAGCCTCCCAGGTTTAAGTGATTCTCCTGCCTCAGCCTCCCAAGTAGTTGGGACTACAGGCACACGCCACCACACCCAGCTAATTTTTGTATTTTTAGTAGAGATGGGGTTTCACTATGTTGGGCAGGAAGGTCTTGATCTCTTGACCTCGTGATCTGCCCACTTCAGCCTCCCAAAGAGCTGGGATTACAGGTGTGAGGCACCGCACCCAGCCAATAAGGCTTTTTTAAAAAAGGAGTCCCAGGGGTTCAGGATGCATTCAAAAGGGATATAGACTGAAGATGAATGGCTACCCATCTAGAAAGAGGGGAGCAGACATACCTGGTTCCCTTCTCTTCCTAGCACATACCTGGGGGCATGTGAGGGAGAGAAGGAAGAGCGTCCTCTTTCCGTCTTCTGTCCTTGCATCATCAAGTCCCAGTGACCCTGGCAGGTGCCATCCATAGGTGCCAAAGTGGCTTGCACCCATGCAGCAGGGAGGGCCTAGATAATAGGAATTAGCTGCTCTCACCTATGTCTCTATTCCGTCTACCATCAGTAGCCTTGGAGTTCCCTAGACCTCATTTATGCTGTGGATACTAGCATGATCCTTATCCATGAAATGGGAGGCTTGGCTTTATTGGCAGGAATTAGCGCTGCTTCCCTGCACTGTCTTTTAACCTCTGTTGTTGCCTGCCTCTGGATTCCTTAGATCCAGTTTTCTTTCCTAGGGCTTTGACCTGAAGCTTGGAATTGAGTTTGGGATAAAAATGTGTCTTGGGAGGAGTACATGGACTCCTTATCAGAAGCCAAACGCTAAGGTGAAGGTGTGGGATTGAATCCTCCTCCAACAAGGGAGAGAAAAGGATGTCTTGTGACATGCCCAGATAACCGGTGGCTACAGTTATGCTTGCTAAGATTTGGGTGCATGGTGCTTAGCTTTGGTTAGCTCCCTTGGTTCTTCCTTTCCCAAAAAGGAAACCTCTGTGTAATGAGCATCCTGTTTATTTCCATCACCTGGCAGGATTTAAAGGATAATTACTCAGAACTAGAATACTGATCCAGATTTTTACATTACCCATCCCTTTTGTTCTTTCTGAGCTGCAGGTGGAGATTGGTTGGTTGATTGATTGATTGGTTGGTTCACAGGAACAAGCAGAGTTAGTCTAAAAATATAAACAAAAACTTAAAAACAACTAATGGGTCTAGAATTTAATCACAAATCTATGATGAGTTTTGAAACATAATTTCTCTCTCTCCAGTCCTCATTTTTGTTAAAAAAAAAAAAAATCATGATAGGACTGAGTTGTTTGCAAAATATATTTTAGTCTTATCCTTCGCCTGATTATTTGCATAAAGTACAGCAAGAATAACTATTTCTACATAGGCTAGATTTTAATCCTATCCTTGGCCTGATTATTTGCATAAAGTACAGCAAGAATAACTATTTCTACATAGGCCTTTTAGGCTGGATTTGATGGAACTCTGTTCCACAAGGAATCTCAGATAAAACCTTTTAAATCTGAGCCCAATCATCCTGAGCCCAACCATCCTCAAATACCTGTGAGTTGTGTGATCCTCTCCTCTTAAGGTCCCAAGATAAACGTGGGGCTCCTGGGCCTGTTAGGAAGTGACATTCTTTACTGACCACAGGTCAGGAACCCTATACAGGGACTGCATAAATGAGGATATGAGGTCAGTTTTTTTCTCCAGGGGGCTTTCATCAGCTGTGCAAATTGAGCTTGCCTCCTTAAAGGGAAGCATATCCTTTCAGTCAAAGCCTTGGTGAAACAACCAGTTTCTCCAATTGTGTCCTGTCGCAAAAGAAAAATGGAGTCTTTTTTTTTCTTAAGATGGAGTCTCACTCTACTGCCCAGGCTGGAGTGCAGTGGCTGCGATCTTGGCTCACTGCAAGCTCCGCCTCCCGGGTTCACGCCATTCTCCTGCCTTAGCCTCCCTCCTGAGTAGCTAGGACTACAGGCGCCCGCCACCACACCCGGCTAATTTTTTGTATTTTTAGTAGAGATGGGGTTTCACCGTGTTAGCCAGGATGGTCTCCATCTCCTGACCTCGTGATCCACCCACCTCAGCCTCCCAAAGTGCTGGGATTACAGGCGTGAGCCACTGCACCTGGCTGAAAAATGGATTCTTATTGCTCTGATGCAAATAACTATATTGCCATAAGTTACAAATACTCACAGATAATTTCTGAATTCTAGAGGAACTACGCAGAGAAACCAAACATGCTCCAAATTTTGTTCACAGGAGTATACCTTACTCAATTATTAAGGGCCATAAATAGTGCAAAATAAATTTTCTTGACTCTGAAAAACAAAAGGATTAGCAATATTCCAAGAAAAAGTCAAAAAGATTGCTTCAGCTTTCTGAGTTTAGCCCATTAATTCTTGATTCACATGATATTCATGAACATTCAGCTCTTCATGAGTCCTGTACATTTTTGTTTATTCCAATGTTGAAATATCCAGTTATTAGAAGCCTGTATTTGAGAGTACCTGTCAAAATTATATAGCTCATTATAAATCATCTTTTGAAAGGATTAAAACCAGACAATTGTCTGTGAATAACAAAATGTCTAGGGTAGTTACAGTTAGAAACACAATTGACAAAGAAATTTGATTATCTCCATAGTTTACAGTAACTTAGCATAACAACGTCAATTATCATTGATAGCATATACTCAGACATTAAAATCTTAGCAATCCCATAAAATTTTGGAACATATATTAGCATTATTCATGAAAATATATTCTAAAGAATATTGAACATCATTTTGGCAATCGCATTTAACTAACCAAGTCAAATCATCCTGTTTACCTCTCTTTTCTGGGTATTCCAGGGGCCCTCTGAAGTATCCAAAAGCTAGGTGTCAGGAAAGACAATTTCGAACCTGACATTTGATTTTGGGAAGCCTATTCAATATGTTAGCAGTTTAAAACACTTGATGTTATGAAACAGAATTCCAGATTGACATAAGTCATTTATTTTGCTGAAATGATGAATCAGAAATTTAAAGAAGCAAAAACTTGTATAACCCTTTACAAATTTTGCCAAAGAGCAAATCTGTGCCCCAAGAATACCCTGTTGTGTTTTCATTCCAATGCACAACCCAGAGAAAAACCATACAATATCCCCCTTGAATCTAATCAATATATTCACACCCAGAACTTCTTCTGCAAGATTAATTTCCACAATCCTTCCACCACTTGTTTGAACCTTCAGCTTTATCCTATCTAATTTAAAACAATTCTTTAACCCTAGGCAAGAATTTACATTTTCATGCCTTTTTATAACCTTTTATTCAAAACACATTTTAGGCTGGGTACGGGGGCTCACACCTGTAATCCCAGAACTTTGGGAGGCAGAGGTGGGCAGATCACTTGAGGTCAGGAGTTCAAGACCAGCCTGGCCAATGTGGCAAAACCCCATCTCTACCAAAAATACAAAAATTAGCAAGGTGTGATGGCATGCACCTGTAATCCCAGCTACTCATGAGGCTGAGGCATGAGAATCACTTGAACCTGGGAGGCAGAGATTGCAGTGAGCTGAGATTGTGCCACTGCACTCCAGCCTGGGTGACATGGTGAAACTATGTCTTTGGAAAAAAAAAAAAAAAAAACCAGGCCAGGCGCAGTGGCTCACACCTGTAATCCCAGCATTTGGGAGGCTGAGGTGGACGGATCACAAGGTCAGGAGATCGAGACGATCCTGGCTAACACAGTGAAACCCTATCTCTACTAAAAATACAAAAAATTAGCCAGGCGCGGTGGCGGGCACCTATAGTCCCAGCTATTCAGGAGGCTGAGGCAGGAGAATGGCATGAACTGGAGGCAGAGCTTGCAGTGAGCCAAGATCATACCACTGTACTCCAGCCTGAGCAACAGAGCAAGATTCTGTCTTAAAAAAACAAAAAAACACAAATATTTTATTGTTCTTACACACTTTACATGTAAATCTATTTTCAGTAGTTTCAATTACATGTCATAATGGTAACTTTTAGCAATTTTTAACTTTAACATAAACCCTGGTAAGTTGTTTTAATTGTGTGCTAGGTGCAGCCAAGGTTTGACTCCTTCTAGCATTAATTAAGGGCATGGTTAGTTCCGTATGTCCCTGAGCCTTACCAATTGTGGAGCAGGCAAGTCAAATAGTTCTCAAAACCCAAAAGGCAGTTTGTAACCTTAAAACATTTAACAAGCCTTGCATGTAACCTGCATCATTTAGTTCACCTATTTATATTTTGATGACATTTGCTTTTTACCAATAATCTTTAAGGCTGTTTTTATTTCTCAAAGAGTAAAGTCACATGAACTGAAAGTTACCACAGCTTTTATCTTCTCTTTGAAAAATATTTGATCCAAGTGCTTGTCTTCCTTTAGGCCAAAGTAACTAGAAGTCTTTTTACAGACGTCACATACATAACACATACATAGCTACAAAGACAGGCAGAAGAAAACCCAGCGGAGGTGGAGCCCTGTAAGAGACAGGGCTAGGAAAACATGCAGATATCAAACCAGAAAGGACTCATTCCCTAAGGCAGGATTGCTAAACAAAGCTTTGCCGTGGGGTTACAGGCCATACCCCCAGGATATAAAATAAGATGGAGGCCTGCTGCAAAGTTTGCTGTGGAAAGCTGTGCAAAGTACACGAGATGGGCTACAGCTTAAAACTAACCTCACAAATCCTCTCTCACAATTAAAACTCTACAGAAAGTATAAACAGTGATAGTTGGGGTGCCTGGTCTAGTAAAATGTTTTCCAAAAAGAAAAAAAAAACATTAATTAAGAGTTAACTGCTGAAGGGGTAGAGAAGGAAAAAGGATGCCAGAGAGGAAGAGCCTCTTATTCTTATGCAAATAGTTCCTCCACCAGAGAGAAACATTGCAGGGGGACAAAGCTGAACTCCCTGGTTGGGGGAGTGGAGACTCCATGGGTGCATGGTAGGGAATGCCAGCCAGCTGCATGGGCGCCTTGAGGCCCCCAGCAGCTACTGTTGGCTCATTACTGCCCTGTGTGGTCACTGGACACCATGCACACATGCAGCAGACACATCCATGCACCACACATGTCCATGCACCTCAGCTAGTAGGAAAGGATGAGCAGGGAGCTGCCTTGCCTAACCATCCCGCACTTGCACCTGTGGCCATTGGGATGGGTGTGGCCCATATCCAGTATTGTAAAAGAAAAGATAAGTGCTATTACTGTTCTGAAAGTAAGAAGAGGAATGCCGTAGGACCAGAAGGCTCAGAAGCAACAGTGAGAGGTTTTGAGTCGCCATTTTACTCACCCTTCCTTGAGTCCCATGTTGGGCACCAAAGCTGTTATAGGACTTTCTGCTTAGTTCAACTAAAAACAGGGTCCTCGTAATAACCATGAAAAATTAGGCTCACAGACACTTTGAAGGGTGAGAAGGGCAGGGTTTATTGGGTGAAAAGAGAAAAAAAGGGGGAAACAGGGACTCTCAGCCAAGTGAGAGAGTGTGCTTCCTGCCCGTGGGCTCACAGATTGAATCCCAGGTCACTAATCCCAGAACAGGAGAGGCCAGGCTCCTCCCACAGTAAACCAGCATGAACTTCCAGAGGCTCCACCCCATTCTCCCAGTGCGCACGTTGGTTGGAGTTTCTCCAGGGACTCCTTTATGGGTTTGTCTCATTATGACAGCCGTGACCACCATGAGCAACAGTGAAAACTCTGAAAAGAAGGAAAAAGTCACCTGGCTCACAGCGCTTAGCAGTTTCACCAGAGTGTTCAGTTCCATCTCTTCTTCAGTTAAACAGACACAATCTTTTTGTTTTTAGATTAACATCTTGGTCCAATAGATAATTAATTTGACTAACAAATAGGATATTTCAGTTCTGGTAAGTTTTAATTCTTTGATACTATCTGAGCAGCCTGAGGGGCTGTTTCCTGAGAAAGGAACCTGGTAGTAAAGATAGCCTCAAGATTTCACTTACATTGTCTTATTGGGCATTTAGTATAAAATTTAGAAATCTTAATTTAGGTCATTATATTCAGAATTTATATTCAGTACCATATCCTTACAGTTATATAACAAACTCTATAAAATCCCTTCATATATACCATTTATTCCTCCTAACATCTTTGTGAAGGATGTTAATTGGTTATTTAAATGGTTAATTATCCCCCATTTTGCATATTAGAATAAACAAGCCCATTCCGATTTAAGAGATCTTAGTATTACAAATTATCACTATATTCACTCATGCAGCACAATGCCTACAATGTACCCCACACAGTTACTGGAATTTGGAATTTCTAAAAGGTTCTAAATGTGTTTTTTTGCTTTGTGAAACCTGTTTGATATTACTTAAACTTGGTTGTAAGCTTCTGACAGGCAAAACAGTATGTTTTCACCTTTTTTAGTGTGATGCTTTGCATGTGGTAGATACAATAAAGGTTTACAGGTGTAATTCAATACACCTACTACCATATATTCAAGACTTGGCTATAAAATGTGTGGATTCTCCATCCCTGGGATGCTTATTTTCTTTCTTTTTTCTTTCTTTCTTTTTCTTTTTTTTTTTTTTTTTGAGACAGAGTCTCGCTCTGTCATCCAGGCTGGAGTGCAGTGGCGTGATCTTGGCTCACTGCAACCTCCACCTCCCGAATTCAAGAGATTCACCTGCCTCAGCCTCCCCAGGCTGGGACTGTCGGCGCATGACACCACACCTGGCTAATTTTTTGTATTTTTAATGGAGACAGGGTTTCACTGTGTTTCCATCTCCTGACCTCGTGATCCATCCACCTTGGCCTCCCAAAGTGCTGGAATTACAGGCGTGAGCAAATACACCAAATTTTCTTTCTAATCAGTATTTTCTTTCTAATCACCTAACTTCAGGGTCATACTTCTCCAAATGTTACCTTTCCCTTCATCTTAACTGAAACCTCGTTGTCTCCTGACGACTTCTTCCCCTGTAACTCTTTTAAGCATTTTCTCCCACAACCCACTTATATTGGTTCAGGATAGGGTAGCAGGTATCCTTCTCCCTCCCTATTGCCACATTCTTATTGGGAAAGTAGTAAGAGATGAAGACAGAAGCGTAGCTTGTGGTCTTTCTCTCCCAGGAGCAGAGAGCTCCTGTCTGCATTGGAGATTTCAGTATTCATGAATCGTAGCAGCTCAGTTTCATTACTTACATCTTCTTGCTTCTAATAGTCCCATCCTCCTCAACACTGCCATGGTCATAATCTTAACTGTGCCTGTTCCAAATGAAAATTTCAGGTATCCAAGTCTCTGATGGCCACTGATATCTTTCCAGGTTGTTCCATAAATGCTTCAATCCCACCAGGACCTCAAATCGATTTGCCCTTTTTACTGCTCATTGTTCCCCTCACATGCTCATTTCCCTTATTACTTGGCTGAGAGTTGATGCCACATCACCACAGGACCACAGGACCTTTTCCAAAGCCTGTGGGAACAAAGCTATTTCAGAAATTAGGCTTTAAAAAATTGTGGTCAAATACACATAACATAAAATTTACCATTTTAACAGTTTTTAAATGTACAGCTCAGTAGTGTTAATTATATTCACACTGTTGTGCCACTAATCTCCAGGACGCTTCATCTTGCAAAACTGAAACTCTATATCCATTAAAAACAAAACAAAATGAAAAAACTCTCCATTCCCCTCTCACCCCAGACCCTGGCAATCAACATTCTACTTTCTGTCTCCCTGAATTTGACTACTTTAGGTACCTCATCTAAGTGTTCATACAGTATTTGTCTTTTAGTAGTTGACTTATTTCACTTGGCATAATCTCCTCAAAATCTATGCATGTGTCACAATTTACTCCTTTTTAAAGCTGAAATATGTAATCATACTTTGTTCGTTCATTCATTCATTAATGAATGCTGATTACTTACACATTTTGGCTATTGCAAATAATGCTGCTATTAACATGGGCATACAAATACCTCTTCAATACCCTGCTTTCAATTCTTTTGGGCACATACTCAAAAGTGGAAATACTGGATTACACACTAATTGCATTTTTAATCTGTTGTCTGATCATCATTTGTTTTCCACAGTGGCTGCACCATTTTACATTCCCACCAGTAGTCCACAAGTGTTCTAATGTCTCCAGCACTTGTTTTTGTTGTTGTTGTTGTTTTGTTTTGTTGTTGTTGTTGTTGTTTTTGAGATGGAGTCTAGCTCTGTCATCCAGGTTGGAGTGCAGTGAGTAGCATGGTCTTGACTCACTGCAAGCTCCGCCTCCCGGCTTCATGCCATTCTCCTGCCTTAGCCTCCCAGTAGCTGGGACTACAGGCACCCGCCACCATGCCTGGCTAATTTTTTGTATTTTTAGTAGAGACAGGGTTTCACCATGTTAGCCAGGATGGTCTCGATCTCCTGACCTCATGATCTGCCCGCCTCAGCCTCCCAAAGTGCTGGGATTACAGGCATGAGCCACCACGCCTGGGCCTGTTGTTTTGTTTTTATTGTAGCCATTCGAATAGGGTGTAAGGTGGTAGATCATTGAGGTTTTCATTTCCGTTTTCCTAATGCTTGGTGATGCAGATCATATTTCCATGGGCTTGATGTCCATTTGCATATCTTCTTTGCAAAAATGTCTATTCAACTCATTTGCTTATTTTTTAATTGAGTTTTTATTTGGTAAGTTGTAGAAGTTTTTAAATATATTCTGGATATTGACTTCTTATCTAATTTGCAAATATTTTCTCCCATTCTGTAGGTTGTCTTTTCACTCTGTGGATAGTATCGTTTCATACACAGGGATTTTAAATTTTGATGTAGTCTAACTTATCAATTTTTATTTTTGTTGCCTGGGCTTTTGGTGTCATACTAAAACTGACCCAATAGTTCCATAGATAGTTTTTTTGATAAACATAGAAATTGACCCTTCTGGTCTTAAAGCTTGAAACTTATATTTGTTTTATCTGAGTTCTGTTCTCAGGAAACCACCTTTAGGCCTCTCAAAAAAGTGTCAAAGAACTGAAACTCATCAGATCACCACATCCAGGCAATGAGATGCTGGCCCCCTCATTCACCATGATTGCTTGCCCCTCCCTAGTTCCTGTTTTCTTATACATTGTTTCATTTCTTCTCTGCTATATAAACCCTTGGTTTCAGTTGGTCAGAGAGACTGATTTGAAACTGATCTCCCATCTCCTCACTAAAGCCTTCTTCTTTGGCAATACCAATTGTCTCAATCATTGGTTTTCAGTGCATTGGCTTTCTGTGTGGCATGCAGTAGGGCCTAGACTGAAACCCTGGTGTTTCAGTAACAATAGCCAAGAAATCATTACCAAATCCAATGACATGAAAATTTTCTCCTATGTTTTCTTCTAAGTATTTTATAGTTTTGTGTCTTGTATTGAGGTCTTTGATACACTTTGAGTTGACTTTTGTATGTGGAATAAGGTAAGGTCCAATTTCATCCTTTTGCATGTGGCTATCCAGTTTTCCCAGCACATTTTCTTAAAAAGACTGTCTTTCTCCACTAAATGGTCTTGGCACTCTTTAATATCATTTGACCATATATGAGAAGCTTTATTTCTGGGCTATCTATTCTGTTGCATTGGTCTATATGTCTATCTTTGTGCCACACTCTTTTGACTATTGTAACTTTGTAATAGGTTTTGATATTGGGAAGTTTGAGACCTCCAACTTTGTTCTTCTTTTTCAAGATCGTTTTGGATATTCAGAGTCCCTTGAGATTTCATTTGAATTTAAAAAAAAAAAAAAACTATTTCTGAAAAAAAAATGTCATTGGGATTTTTATAGGGATTGCATTAAATATGTAGATCGCATTGGATAGTATTGACATCTTAGCAATATTAACACTTCCAATCCATGAACACAAGGTATCTTTCTGTCACAGGATCCTTGGGGTGTCATTTTTCCAGCTGGAAGCCTCTGTGGCTGGTGGCACCTTTGCCCACGTTTTGCTCAGGCCTGCTGAGCTCATTCCAGCCACTTGGCCTGGCAGGCTGCACTTGGCTCATGCTACCAGCCTGGACTCCACAACTGCCAAGGGCGAGCCAAGCATGGAGTGGCAAGGGGTGCATGAGTGAGCACAGGGTCCAGCCACTGTGCACAGCCAGGCACACTGGCTGCTGTGGTAGAGTGGACAGCTACAGGCACTGGCACAGGCAACAGCTTCATGCAAACCTGTGGCTGGATCAGATGCACTGCAAGTGGCTTTTGCCGTGGGCACCTGTGTATGGATGAAGGGAATACAGTGGTGCCCAGAAGCTTGGAGATGCCAGAAACCACAGTGCCCCAAAGAGGGTGTCACAGCCCTGGCTCGGGGAGCCCCTAAGTCTGGGCTCCTAGAAGGGCTGCAGCTCTTCTCTTCTTCTCATTGCCTGCAGTGTGGGGGGCATGTTTTAGCCCTTTTTGTATTACAGCTCTTTCAGTCCCACCATTCAGCGGGTCCCAAGTTCTTGTTCTGCATCCAGGAAGAATGAGGTATGCAGACAACTGGAGGGTAAGCAAGGTGAAGAGGTGCTTCACTGAGTGACAGTACAGCTTTCAGGAGACCCAAAGTGGGTAGCTCCTTTCCGCAGGCAGGTGGTCCTGATGAATGCAGCTCTTAGTGGAGAGGAGATCCAGAGTGGGTAGCTCCTATCTGCAGGCAGGTCATCCCATCATCTCTATAGCCCTCAGTGGAGAGGAGATCCAGAGTAGGTAGCTCCTATCTGCAGGCAGGTCGTCTTGATGTCTGCCTGAATCTGGCTGAGTCCTGGGGTTTTTATGGGCTCACAAGAGAGGAAGTGCATGCTGATTGGTTCATGGGTAGCCATGGGTGGGCCTAAAAAAAGCACCGTAAGTTCTCACTCCCAGCTGCAGATTCCACTCGGAAGGGATCCTGGCCCCCAGGCTTCAGGTCCTTCCTGGCTTGAAGATGGGGTTTCACTGGGGACCTGCCCTTTCCACCCAGGAACCTGTCTGCCTCCTGCTGCCATCTACATGTCATCCATGGTCCCCAGGCTGTTCATGTGGAATGGCACCTACGGACCTGCATTGAGCCATCCTCAGCACCCCCTCCGCCTCCCTTCCATGCTTGTCAGTGCCCAAAGTCCAGAGAGGGCTGAGGCAGCAGGGGGCTGGCATGTCAGCACCCCCCAAAGTGCACACACACCAGCTGGGTTGCAACAGTACCCAGGCTCCGCCTCAATTTTGCTCCAAAATCACAGCAGGTACCAGGTGCTGGGAGAGGCCAGGCAGTCGGAGCAGGCACTTCCGAGCCCGTGGGGATGGGAGGGTTTTTCGCCCTGAGGGTACAGGGATGCCTGGGTCGGCAGCCGCAGCTGGGCAGCAACAGCTGTGCCCAGGAAGGTGGGGCTCCCACCTGGCCAACTCGGAATGGGGCGTGGCTCCCTCCTATTCCCAGCTTCCACTGACTCTGCAGAGCACACAGCCCTGAGCGTGCCTCCCCTGCTGCAGCTGGCATTTCTGCAGTGGCTGCTCCAGGCGGCCACCACCACCATCATTTCCATTTGTCAGTGTCTTTAATTTATTTCAGCAAGTTTTATCGTTTTTTTAATACAAGCCTTTTGTCTTCTTGGCGAAGTTTCTTTATAAGTACTTTATTCTTTTTTAGCTATTTTAAATGGAATTGTTTTCTCAATTTCCTTATTGACTTCTTCATTTGTAGTATATAGAAACACAACTATTTTGTATTGATTTTGTATTCTGCAACCTTTGTTTAAACTTTGTTTATATGTAGCAGTTTTTTTGTGTAGAATCTCTAGGGATTTCTACATATGAGATTATGTAGAACATAATTCTGTGAACAGATAATTTTACTACTTCTTTTCCAATTTGGATAACTTTTATTTTTTTCTAACTTTTCCCTAGATAAATTTATTTCCTAATTGCTCTGGCTAGGACTTTCAGTACTATGTTGAATGAAAGTAGTAACACTGGGTATCCTTGCTTTGTTCCTGATCTCAAAGGAAAAGCTTTCGGTCTTTAACCACTGAATATGATATTAACTTTAACCATTGAGTATGATATTAACCATTGAGTATGTAATACTTCATATAGGGTCTTTATTTATTATATTAAGGTAATTTCCTTCTATTCTTTGTTGTTGAATGCTTTTTATCACAAAAGCATGTCAAATGTTGTCAAATTCTTTTCCTACATCAATTGAGATAATGTGCTTTTTTTCTCTTTCATTTTGTTAATGTGACATATTACATAATTTCCATGTGTTGAACCATCCTTGCATATCAGAAAAAAATCCCACTTGGTCATGGTATATAATTTTTTAATATGCATTTAATTTATATGGTATATAAATTTTTAATATACAGTTTGCTAATATTTTGAAGATTTTTGCATCAATATTTATCAGAGATATTGGTCTATAGTTTTCTTTCCTGGTAGTGTCCTTGTCTAGCTTTGGTATTGGGGTAATGCTGGCCTCATAGAATAAGTTTGAAAGTGTTCCCTCCTCCGCAATTTTTTGGAAGAGTGTGAGGCAGAATTCAAAGTATTAAAAAACTTTTAGA
This sequence comes from Macaca mulatta, assembly GCF_049350105.2. Classification (NCBI taxonomy): domain Eukaryota; kingdom Metazoa; phylum Chordata; class Mammalia; order Primates; family Cercopithecidae; genus Macaca; species Macaca mulatta. Next base: position 70,083,525 of record NC_133415.1, read on the forward strand.
AATGTAAACATATATCTATAAGTATATATTAAAATGTAAATAGTGTAATAATGTAAAATAATGTCAAATGTAAAAGAAAGAAAGGGAAGGAGAAATATACATACATACACCCCTAACATATTATAGAATATCCCAAGTAGAGATTGAGGAAATACATTGTTTTCATTAATATTTATGCTGAAAAACATAAAAATATCACACTAAATGGAATAAAGAACAGAATTAACCTAACATAAGGTCAGGTCAAGTTTTCACACCAACTGATGGAGAGCACCAAACTAATGAAAAAGCTTTCAGTGTTCAGTTTTTTGGATTTGGGAATTGCAGATAACATTGTGGGGCGCTGTGAAATCACTTCCTCATATAGATCTTCCGTTTAGTTACTCCCCTTGCACTCCATTTCATTTATTGGCAAAACCTAAACCCTGATGAAATGTAGTTCTCCATCTACTCAATTCCTACTTCTGGGTGGCAGAACATGGCTGGGAATAAAGAGAATCAGGCAACCAGTCTCATTTTAATTTCATGACCACAGACCAAGGAGGCCTTCAGTGTTTCCCAGCAAACCTGAACATCTCCCTAGTCAAATTTATTATTCCACATCTCTAAGATTACTATTTCATGATTTCTCCCTTCCCAAAATTCCAACACATCTCAGCTGATGACCTTCCTGGGTTTTGTTTGTTCTCCAGTTTCAGAAAGCCACCCTCATAATGCATTTAGCAAAATGCTCTGTATTTTTTACACTGAAAAAAAAGGAACAGTTTGAAGAGTAATTCTATAACCACCCATCAACAACTCTATCAACCTACCAGCAGCTATAACCTGCACTGCCTCAACCCCAGACACAAACGACTTCAGGCACATGTCTACTGGGATGTGTAAAATGGATCTGAGACTTGACATGTTGACTACTGAACTCTTGATTTTTCTCAACTCCAAACCTGTTCCTTTACTGATGTCTCCTTTGCCAGTAAATGGCTCCTTCATCCATGAGATGCTTAGAATAAAAATCTTAAGCTCACCCTCTGCTTCTTTCTCTCATACACAATATCCCAGTTATCTTGGTCTTTAAAATATCCAAAATCCAATCCCTTTTAACTACTCCACCAGCTCACCCATCTGGACTCTGTGGTAGCCACCTCCCTGATCTCCTGCATTCTTGCTCTATTGCAGCCTATTCACCTCACGGTATGTATTCCATTACACTTAAGACAAAATCTAAACTCTTCATCACATCCCACGGGGCCTTACATGACTAGCACTTGCTCTTTCTCTGAGCTCTGACCATACTCCCATTACTCACCCTATTCCGGTCACGTTGGCCTCCATGCTATCTCTGGAGTACCCAAGTCTCAGGGCCTTTGTACTGATAGTAACAGAAGACAGACAAATTCCTAGGCAGACAGGGACAGGTCCCCGGTGAAACGCGACCTTCAAGCCAAAGAGAGGTTAAAGCCTGAAAACCAAGCTGCCAATTCTGGATGGAGTCCACACCCAGAATGAGAAGTTCTACCCCCATCTTACTCTTTCTCTCTCTCAATTGGTTCCTTCTGGATGATGCCTTTTAACCAATTGAATGGTGCTTTTTCCAAGCCATGCACCAATCAGCATGCACACCCCCATTCTAAGCCCATAAAAATTGGTGAATTTTTTTTATCATCAATTTAAAATAGCACATCCCTCATTTTCTAACTCCTCTCCCAGGCTACTGGGTCTTCATCTGCTTTCTTGTTGCATGTAATCATGTGTCTACAAACTTGCTATTACTTCACTCCCCATTTGACTCTCTCAAAGGAAACTGAACTCTTAACTTTTTTGTATTGTTCTCAGAGATACAAATATCTCTTGATTAGTCACTACAATTTAATAAGTGCTTGCTAAATATTTGTGAATGAATGAATGTCATTTAGCAATCCATGTATCAAGGAATGAACAGAAACTATCAGTAGCTCCAGTAAAATTAAGAGAAAAGAAGTGCTGAAAGTAATGAAAAAAAAAAAAAAAGCCTGAGTTCTTTTGATAATCCATGTATTCCCTGTACCATGAAGAGCTGACATGGCTATATGTTTAACTATAATTTTCTGCTCCTTGCATGTAAATACAGAATATAAATACAGACTCTAGTATGTATCAGTTGTTAATGTTCTCTGAATTTCAGAAAGCATTAGCAGTTAATATAAATCTTATTTTAGCACTGTATTATTAATATCACTCATGCCACTTTTTTCCTTTTTATTTGCTACTTTACCATTTCCCTGTATTTCACAATTTACCCTTAGGAAGCTGTCTACTATTCTTGTTTGGTGACATTAGAAGGTGGATGTGCAAATACACAATAAAATAATAAGCAATGGCTTTGCCAAGAGGAAGAAATATTTTTACTGATAATTTGCTGAAGTAACTGAATGAGTTACTTCTTCTCTACAAGGCATAATTATTCTTTTCACTTGGGGGTGGTTATTGCATCTAACATATTTGCTTTGTTTTAAAAAATTTTAGATGTGTTAGGAAAATGTATGCTGAGATTGTTTTATATTCTTTTTTTTTTTTTTTTTTTTTTCTTTTTTTGAGACGGAGTCTCGCTCTGTCGCCCAGGCTGGAGTGCAGTGGCCGGATCTCAGCTCACTGCCAGCTCCGCCTCCCGGGTTTACGCCATTCTCCTGCCTCAGCCTCCCGAGTAGCTGGGACTACAGGTGCCCGCCACCACGCCTAGCTAGTTTTTTTGTATTTTTTTAGTAGAGACGGGGTTTCACCATGTTAGCCAGGATGGTCTCGATCTGCTGACCTCGTGATCTGCCCGTCTCGGCCTCCCAAAGTGCTGGGATTACAGGCTTGAGCCACCGCGCCCGGCCCTGTTTTATATTCTTAATTGAAAATCCTAGGAAAAAAATAAAGGATATCAAGTCCATTAACAAAAACAGCTTTGCTTCAATGTAAACATCTCATAAATAAAATTTTTTTTTTTTTTGAAATGGAGTCTCGCTCTGTCACCCAGGTTGGAGTGCAGTGGCGCGATCTCGGCTCACTGTGAGCTCCACCTCCCAGGTTCATGCCATTCTCCTGCCTCAGCCTCCCCAGCATTTGAGACTACAGGAGCCCACCACCACGCCCAGCTAATTTTTTTGTATTTTTAGTAGAGACGGGGTTTCACCATGTTAGCCAGGATAGTCTTGATCTCCTGACCTCGTGATCCACCTTCCTCCACCTCCCAAAGTGCTAGGATTGCAGGCGTGAGCCACCGTGCCTGGTCCTCATAAATAAAATCTTATTTTAAGGGAGGAAAAACTACAAAAACAGTTAATTTTAAAGTTTAAAATTGCCAGTCCCCATTTTTTTCAAACGTACATGCATTTATTTAAGACCTAGAAAGCTAATAATCTGACATATTTTCAATTTCTGATGGGAAACCATAATTAAAACATCTGCTTCTATGTGAGTCTTTGCTATATGTACACATACCTTCACTGTATTATGACTGATGTTAAATTTTTGTATTATTTAATGTTGGACTTCAATTTCACTCTCATGTGCTAATAACCTTCTTCCACTATTACCTTGGGCAGGGGTTCTTAAACTTTAGCATGCAACAAAATCACCTGGAGGACTTGTTAAATCACAGATTGCTGGACTTCACTCCCAGAGTTTCTGGTTCTGTAGACCTCAGGTGGAGCAGATAATTTGCACATCTCACAGATTTCAAGGACCATACTTTAAGAACCAATGACCTAGGAAAACCTAGTTTTCTTATAGAAAAACTCATTTTCTTTGTTTTTCACTTCCTCTTGGCTTTCTTCATAACCTGGCTTTTTTCTTATGATATCTGGGGCACTAGTGTTCATACTCTTTGGAAATATAGTGGTTTAAACATAGTATATGGAATCTGCATCTATATATAGCAGGAAAAGTAGAAATTCATTTCTCCCTTTTGTCAAACCAACGGCAGCATCTTGTGTTTTCTGCCACATTATATCTCGATAGCACCTCGTTCATCTACCTAGACAAAGACCGCTTGTGAGAAGGTGACCAGCTAGTCTTGGTTTGCTACTGTTATTGTCCTCACTGATGCCTTCTATAAGCTCTTACTTTTCATTTCCTCTTTTTCCCAAGAGCTTTATCAGCAGAATGTAATGTATTACACAGTGCCAAGGAACAGTGACTATTTTGGGGGATACGAGCCAGGAAATAAAAAGGGACATAGATCGTTAAGGAAAACAAGAAATGCCTTTGATTGTTGAGCCCTAGGGAAAGTAAGTCACTGGCAAGTAAAGAATTCTCACTTTCCAGTTCTTTTACTTCCCACCTTTCTATCATCTGTGAGGGATGATGCTCACTTCCCATTCCATATCAAACATGACTCGCTCTTTACTCTTAGACAAATACATTTAATGTTTCATATATAGGCACCCGATTTGAAGATATTACCACATATACAGGTTTGCATGCAAGGGGTTGGGGAGAGACTTTGATTCCCTCCAAAAATCTCCTCTGTCCCCAGTTTTCTCCATCCCTATAACTGGAATCTCCAAATCACTCAGCTGGTCTCGCTCCAAAACAAGAAGTTATCTTTGACCTTGTCCTTTCTCTTACCCCTGTGTTCAGTCCATCTCCATTTCTACTTGCACCACTTCTGTAACTGGGCCACTCATCACTTGAAAGACAAAAACTCAGGAAAAGAGCTTTGATGAAAGGAAAGTTAGCTTTATTCAAGAAGCCAGAAACCCAGGGAAGGCAGTGAATTAGCATTCAAAGACCACCCTTACAAATTGCCCCCTAGATCAGAGGTTTTTAAGAGTAATGAAGGGAAGTGATAGCAAAACATTCTTGTGAAATATGCACAGTCTCAGGCAGGCAGTTAATCATTGCTTTCTGCGTTAATGCCTGTGACCTTCTGCAGGGGCCGTCAACCTGTTCTTATGAGGCCGGTCAGCTCATTCCCAGAGTTGTTGGTCTGTGTCTTTTATTTCTGTTGAAGGTCTTGTTTTCCCAAGGCTGTTTTAGTGAATAATCTCCAGACTCAAGCAAAACGATAATTATATTCAAGCAAGCAAGCTAGCTTTTCTCTAACACGGAGTCAATACTGTTAAACTTCTAAAACATACCCTAAATCTGCCCATATAATTTATCTCCATTGCTTCTGCACTCAGCTGAGTCACACTATCCTTCACCTAGTTGACTGCAACTGTCTCCAAACTGTTCTTCCTGCTCCCACTCTTTTTCTTTTTGAGATGGAGTCTCGCTCTGTCACCCAGGCTGGAGTGCAGTGGTGAGATCTTGGCTCACTGCAACCTCTGCCTCCAGGGTTCAAGCGATTCTCCTGCCTCAGCCTCCCGAGTAGCTGGGATTACAGGTGCCTGCAACCACGCGTGGCTCATTTTTGTATTTTTTAGTAGAGATGGGGTTTTGCTATGTTGGCCAGGCTATGAGGTCAGGAGGTCTTGAACTCCTGACCTCAGGTGATTCGCCCACTTCGGCCTCCCAAAGTGCTGGGATTATAGGCATGAGCCACCACGCCTGGCCCCTGCTCCCACTCATGATGCTGTATAATCTGTTCCTCACATGTCAGCCAGGATAGTTTTTTCTTCTAAAACATCAATCAGAGCTTGTCACCTAGGACCGCAATGTCTTCCTCTTGTCCTTGAGATAAAATGCCACCTCCTTATCATGTCCCTGTATGATATCACCCCCTACTTCTCTCTGTGTCTTTCTCTTTGATAATTATCTCTTTGGCTCACTCCTTCAGGCTTGGGACTTATTTCCATTCCTGGAACATACAAGTTTGTTCCCACTTTAGGGCATTGGTACTTGCTGTCCTTTCTGCCCGGAATGCTCTGCCTTCATATCTTTGCAGAACTGCTTTTTTATCATTAAATTCTTGGCTCCAAAGTCACCTCTTCTGTAAGGCTTTTCTTGGGCACCCAATCAAAATTATGCACCAACCCCTCTTCACCCCGTATTTCACTTTTTTACATTTTCTTGCTTTATTCTTTTCATAGCATGTATGGATATCTGATACTAACTTGTTTGTTTATTTATTTACTGGTTGTTGCCTTTCTTACAGACAAATGGAAGCTCCATACGATCAGAAAATGCTTCTGTCTTGTGTGTCACTGTATCTTCAATTCCTAGTGAATGCCTAGCATAAATGTATTGAATGAGTGAATCAGTGCTTTTTGTATAACTCTTAAAGAATAGGGGTGTTGGCTGGGCATGGTGGTTCACGCCTGTAATCCCAGCACTTTGGGAGGCTGAGGCAGATGGATCATCTGAGGCCAGGAGTTTGGGACCAGCCTGGCCAACACGGCGAAACCCCATCTCTACTAAAAATACAAAAATTAGCCGGGCATGGTGGCACATGCCTGTAATCCCAGCTACTTGGGAGGCTGAGGCATGAGAATTGCTTGAACTTGGGAGGTGGAGGTTGCAGTGAGCTGAGACCACGCCATTGTACTCCAGCCTGGACAACAAGAACAAAACTCCGTCTCAAAAAAAAAAAAAAAAAAAAAAAAAAGAATAAGGGTGTTTCATTACATGACTATTTTAGACCTGTTGCCTCTCAAAAAACTATTTGAGGAGTCTATTAAAATAGTCCCATTAGCATCAGTCACGTTGCTGCTATTGAAATTCTATTAAAGAATAAGTATGGGATTTGGGGGCTGAAATATTTAGCATCAAATACAGCCTAGGCAGCCACAGGGTCCTAGGATATGCTAAAATTGCTGTTCAGTGTCTTTCAAAGATATTAGTTCAGAAAATATATGACATATAAGTATTTTCTACTAATAAAACATTTTTAAGATATTCTGCTTAAGAGATTAAAAAAACACTATATTTTGGCCAGGTGTGGTGGCTCTTGCCTGTAATCCCAGTGCTTTGGGAGGCCAAGGCAGGTGGATCACGAGGTCAGGGGTTCAAGACCAGCCTGGCCAACATGGTGAAACCCCATCTCTACTAAAGATAAAAAAAAGCCAGGCTCAGTGGCATGGGCTTGTAATCCCAGCTACTCAGGAGGCTGAGACCGGAAAATCGCTTGAACCCGGGAGGTGGAGGTTAGAGTGAGCTGAGGTTGTACCCCCACTGCACTCCAGCTCACTCCTTTTTTTTCATCTCGAAAAAAAAAAAGAAGAGAAAACCCACTATATTTCAATAAAACAAATGATGTTTACTGATTTCCAAGGCTCAGAACACCTGCATTTACTGACAAACAGAGCAAATTAAACAGCCAGAGGACCCAGATTCTAGTATTTTAGAATCTGAAACAGAAAAACAGAAAAACGTATTTAAACACAAAACATATATAGTTAATATAATAATAACAGTTAATGTTTATTGACTGCTTGCAGTGTCCAAGGCTCTTCACATGTATTAACTCATTTAATCCTCAAAACAACCCAATGAGATAGGCAATTTATTACCGCTATTTTATAGAGGGGTAAACTGAGTCACAGAGAGGTTAATTAATGCTCACAGTTAGACACAGCTAATAAGTGGTAAACAGAAAATACGATGTGAGCAATGTCAATTAAATTCTTACAATCTATAGCATTTATTTTGGGGTGTGAGCAACTGGAATAGATGATTGTGAATAAGATATCTGTTTATATGTTAACATGTACTCAAAGTTTCTTGTGTTCGAAAAGTTAAATTGTGTGTTGTTTTGAGAATAAAACTAATTTTCATCCAAGCAAACAATGTAAAAACTCTTAAGTCAAAGTCTAGCCTTAGCAGACTGACAGACTCTTTTAAACTAGAAGCTATAAAAAGGTTTTCTGGGCCGGGCACAGTGGCTCACACCTGTAATCCCAGCACTTTGGGAGGCTGAGGTGGGCTGAGCACAAGGTCAGGGGTTTGAGATGAGCCTGACCAACATGGTGAAACCCCATCTCTACTAAAAATACAAAAATTAGCTGGGCGTGGTGGTGTGCACCTGTAATCCCAGCTACTCAGGAGGCTGAGGCAAGAGAATCGCTTGAACCCAGGAGGTGGAGGTTGCAGTGAGCTGAAATTGCACCACTACTCTCCAGCCTGGGCGACAGAGCAAAACTCCGTCTCAAAAAAAAAAAGAAAAAAGAAAAAAGGTTTTCTGCCTCCCAGCACTGTTTTTGTTTGTGGGTTTGTTTGTTTTTGCCTTCAAGCATAGTACCATAGGACTGGGTCCTGCTTTGGAAGTGTCTCTAGGAACAAAAAGCAGACATTAGCCACAAATAAATTACAATTAAACGTGTAGCAAGATAAATTCAAACTTTCTTTGCTCGAAACCTTCTGTCCTTTTTAGTTTCTCTTGTGAAACACCTTCCTGCCTTTAAGGAAACAAGACGGTTCCCCAAAATAAAGAAATTCACCTATTCATTAAGTTTCCCTTGACTCAAGGCAGCCTATTTTACATGAGAAATATATCAAAATGTTTACAAAGTATCTATAAATAATTGAGTAGATAAAACATGAAATATGTGATGTATTAGGAGGTTAGCTTTAGAGAAGGCAGAGCAGCGAGCTACTGTGTTGCAGAATTTTGCTCCTTAGTTCAGCTAAAACCCAGGTTCTTGTCACTGGATCAGGAAAACTCAGGCACATGGACACATAGAAGGGTGAGTAGAGCAGGGTTTTATTGGGCAAAAAGGAAAAAATAAACTCAGCAAAGCGAGATGGAGTTTCTGGTAACCAGCCTCCACCACCTCCCAGATTGATTCCTGGGTCACCACACGAGCTGAAGAGAGCAGGCTCCTACACTTTGTAAGGCACGAATTCCTCCTGGCTCCACCCACTTCCCCCAGTGTGCACGTGGAGCTCCAGGCGCTCATCTGCACGAAAGCATCTGATGTAAACACCTGGGCAGGTTGGAGATTCTCCGAAGACCCCTTTTTTACCTGCCTAGGCATTTGGCTGTCTTACTACTACTAACCAAGAAGAAAGGAAACTACAAATTCAGAGGGAGGGCCGTCACGGTGGGTCACAGTGATACTGATGAGTCTTGGGGAAAGATTCTTAGTTGGGCCTTGAACCAGGAGTAATATTGGAGATAGCAGGAAAGAAGAGACAATGAAAACTCTCTAAGTAAAAAAACAAGGAAGTAGGAAAGAATCTATCTGTGGAACAGCGAGTAGAAGAGTTTGGCTGTCACCAGTGTTTGTGTAGGTGTGGTAGTAGTAACAAAACAAGCTCACTGTGACATTTTTAGGTCAGACTGTGAGGAATCTTAGATTTTGTGCAAAGTGGTTTGATTTTATGGTGTTGTGCCTGAGAACTGAAGACTTGAGTTGGGCAGTGATATGTTCAAAGGGATGCTTGAGAAAAACTTATCCAGTGTGAATCTGTAACCACCCAATGGGTTCATCTTGCCTTCTGCCCAAATAGATGTATCAAGACAGGGGAACTGCAATAGAAAAAGGGCTTAATACACATAGAGCTGGCTAAATGGGAAACCGGAGTTTTATTATCACTCAAATCAACCTCCCTGAAAATTCCAAGGCTAGGGATTTTCAAGGATAGTTTGACGCACAGGAGGGTAGGGAATGGGTGCTGCTGATTTGTTGGGGATGTAATCATCTGGGTGTGGAAAACAGTCTTTATGCACTGAATCCAGTTCTGGATGGGGACCACAGAGGAGTCGCTGGTACAGGTGGGCCTCAAAAGACATCTCAAAAGGCCAATCTTACGTTCTACAATAGTGACGTTATTTACAGGACTCATTGGGGAAGTTGTAAATCTTGTGACCTCTAGAATAGTGGCTGGTAATCATTGAACTATGCCTACATCTTGGCAGAATTTGGGCCCCTTTCATCCTCCTAACCTAGTTTTACAAAGGTGGTTTAGTTTTTGGGAAGGGCCATTATCATTTCTCCCAAAGTTAGCTTGGCTCACACCCAGGAATGACCAAAGGCAGTTTGGAGGTTAAAGGTAAGATGGAGTTGGTTAGGTCAGATCCCTTTCACTGTCATAATTTTCTCCCTGTCATAATTTTGGCAAAGGCTATTTCAGATCTTCAAGATACAGGGAAGTGAAGAGGCAGAAGGGCAAGTGAAGATGTAAGAGACTATCTAAACACAGCTTCTTTTTCTGATGAAGAGCTATAGCTAGTCTATAGATGAGCCCAGGAGAGTTTTACAAACATGCTTGTATTGCATTTCCTGTTTAAAAACTAAAATTCACATGATAAGCTCTTCAACAGAAAATCTTGTCAGCAATGTTTCTGGAATATCTCCAGAAACCAACCACAACCACTATCACCATTTCCCCCTCTATCATCTTCTTTCTTCACTGTCACCATCAATTCTCAAGTGGCTTATTTCAATTGGTCTCTTTTCCCCACTCCATCTCTACGATATCATATTCTCCACAAATGAGCCAGAATGATACTTCTGAAATTTAAGTCAGTCAATATCACTCCTCTGCTCAGAACCCTCCACAGGGCTCCCGTTCACACAGAACACGACTCCCAGTCCTGAGCCTGGCCTCAGCGCTGCCTCTCTGCCTCATTATTCCCCCCTCTCCCCACCCCACTCACTCTGCTCCAGTTACCCTGTCTTCCTTGCACACCTGTGTGTTCCTGCTTCAGCGCCTTTGTGTTTGCCATTCCCTCTGTCAGAACTCCCTTCCTGAGGTTTATTTGCCTGGCTAACTCCCTCCCTTCCCACAGGGGTCTACTCAAATGTAATCATAGAACTTCTCCCTGACCACCTTGTATCAAATAACACTAACTTTTATCACTTCTTTCCCCTTTCCCTTTTTAAAAACACCTCCTTTTATCAGTTGACTATTATCTTCCCTGGCAGAAAATCAGCTGCAAGAGGGCAGAGACTTTGTTTAGTTGTTTGTTTGTGACTGTTTCCCTAGTTCTGAGAGCAGGGACTGAGAGTGATACTCCAAAAATGCTTGTTATTAAATTATTTAATCTCTGGATGCCTTGGAGAGTCAGAGAAAGCCTCTCTGTCTTCCAAGGCTCCCTAATACTTGGTCTCTCTGACAATGTTCTGCTGTTGTTCTGGATGAGGGAGAAACCCAAAGTCAAGAAACACTGGCCTCTGTAAAGAAGCCAGTAGAAACATCAGACAATCACAGGCATTTGCCAAACTTGTACTGCCTCCTCAACTTAGATGCTAGTTATTGTTGAACGGAAAAGTTAAAGTTAAATGGCAATAACATACAATTCCACTATACCAGAGAGTGCAGGATGCTCATGAAAGTCCGTGTTCTCTTCTTCCAGATACCTAAATAGATTATGTTTCTCAGTCCTCTTGCAGTTAGGTGGGGCTAACAGAAAGTGGCTGAAAGCAGGAAATGCAAATCAAAACCACAATGTGATACCAGCTTACTCCTGCAAGAATGGCCATAATCAAAAAAATCAAAAAATAATAGATGTTGGCATGGATGTGGTGAAAAGGGAATACTTCTACACTGCTGTGGGAATGTAAACTAGAACAACCACTGTGGAAAACTGTGAAGATTCCTTAAAGAACTAAAAGTAGAACTACCATTTGATCCAGCAATCCCACTACTGGGTATCTACCCAGATGAAAAGATATTATACAAAAAAGATGCTTGCACACAGGTTTATAGCAGCACAATTCACAATTGCAAAAATATGGAACCAGCCCAAATGCCCATCAATCAATGAGCAGATAAACTGTGATATAGATACACATATATATGTATATACATTACATATATACATATATATCACATATGTGTATATATTACATATATACATGTATACACATATACATATATGCATCTATATATAACATATATACATATTGTATCTATACACATAACATATATGCATATATACATATGTGTATCTATACAATAACATATATACATATGTGTATATATGTGTACATATATGTATATATGTTATGTGTATAGATACACATATCTGTATATGTTATATGTATACATGGAATACTACACTCTCTCTCTCTCTCTATATATATATATGGAATACTACTCAGTCATAAAAAGGAATGAGTTAACAGCATTCAAAGTAACTTGGATGGGACTGGATAATATTATTACAAGTGAAGTAACTCAGGAATGGAAAACCAAACATTGGATGTTGTCACTCATAAGTGGGAGCTAAGCTATGAGGATGCAAAGCCATAAGAATGACACAATGGACTTTGGGGGAACTGGGGGGAAAGGGTGGGAAGAGGGTGAGGAATAAAAGGCTACAAATGGGGTTCCGTGTATACTGCTTGGGTAATGTGTGCACCAAAATCTCACAAATCACCACTGAAGAACTTACTCGTGTAACCAGATACCACCTGTTCCCCCAAAACCTGTGGAAATTTAAACAAACAAACAAACCAAAAAAACCTTATGTTTACTGAGCTATTATGTACTTACTAAACATCTAATAAATTTTAATTAAAATTTTAAAAAAGAAAGTGGCTAAAAGCACTATGTGCCCCTTCCAGGTCTGGCCTATTAAAGAAAGCAAAGCAAACCAAGAAAGCAAAGCAAGCCAAATGACACAAAGCAAAACAAAACAGAAACCTTTTCTCCACATAATCTTCCAGGCTCTTTCTCTTTCTGTCTGCTAGATACTGATGCTCCGGGAGACCTTGGAATCCACATGTTGAAGCTGGCACAGTATCTATTTAATATCTGTTTGGGTCTCTGAATGACAGCATGGAGCATATTTTATTTAATTTAGCCATAGAAAGAATTGAAGTGCTGATATATGCTACAACATTGATCAACCTTGAAAACAAATCTAGGTGAAAGAAGCCAGTCACACAAAAAAATCACATACTATATGATTCTATTCATATCAATGTCCCACAATAGACAAATCTATAAAGATAAAGCATAGATTAGTGGTTGCTTAGGGTTGGGGTAGGGAGGATGGGAGTACAGGGAAGGGAAGGAGATAGCTAAAGGATTTGTGGTTTTTTTCTTAAGGTGATAAAAATGTTTTAAAACTGACCATGATAATGGTTGCACAAGTCTGTGAATATTCTAAACAATCATTGAATTGTACACTTTAAGTGGGTTAATATATAATTTATAATATGTGAATTATGTCTCATTAAAGCTGTTTTTATTTTTATTTTATTTTTTGAGAGTCACTCTGTTGCCAGGCTAGAGTACAGTGGTGCGATCTCAGCTCCCTGTAACCTTCGCCTCCAGGGTTCAAGCGATTCTCCTGCCTCGCCTTCCCAGTAGTTGGGATTACAGGCACGCACCACCAGGCCTGGCTAATTTTTTTGTTTTTTTAGTAGCGACAGGGTTTCATGTTGGCCAGGCTGGTCTCGAACTCCTGACCTCAGGCAATCCAGACACCTCGGTCTCATACAATGCTGGGATTACAGGTGTGAGCCACCGTGCCTAGCCTAAAGTTGTTGTTAAAAAGTCCTTTACATGGCTTCATGTCTCTGCTTGCTCTGGCCCCTGGGTCATTGCCCTGATGTCTTTGCTACCACCTCAAAGGATTTAAGCATGCCAGAAAAGAAAGTTTAAACTATACTGAAGAAAAGGAAAAAAAATCAAACAAAAAATCTTGATTCTTAGAAGTAGTAATTCACAAAGAAGGCCAGGTGTGGTGGCTCATGCCTGTATTCCCAGCACTTTGGGAGGCCGAGGAGGGCAGATCACCAGAGGTCAGAAGTTTGAGAACAACCTGGCCAACATGGTGAAACCCTGTTTCTACTAAAAATACAAAAATTAGCCAGGCGTGGTGGCATGCGCCTGTAGTCTCAGTTACTCAGGAGGCTGAGGCAGGACAATCGCTTGATCCCGGGAGGCGGAGGTTGCAATGAGCCGAGATCGCAGCGTGGGTGACAGAGTGAGACTCCGTCTCAAAAATAATAATAATGATAGTAATAATTGACAAAGGAAAAATTTTAATCTTTCAATGTAATTTACCCTGAAAATTATGTAGGTAAATCATGAATATTTACTTTCATAAAGCTTTAATTTTCTCCCTTAATTCCTGCATTATTTTCTACTACTCAGAAGTAATCCCCTAAGCCTATTACCCTACTTAAAAAAGATTAATTGTAATTATATAACTTCTGAAAAGGACCTTTGGGAAATATTGTTTTAATATTTTGGGAAATATTGTTACTTTAAAGTCAATCAGAAGATTTTCTATACTTCCCACCCATTATAAATTTGTTGTAATGTGTAAGGCAATATTAACATCTTCATTTTTTTTAGCTAACACAATTGACATTACCATGACAACTTACCAGTGGAAGGTAAATTGGTTAAATTCTCCTACTATTTTATTTATAACATTTAGCTTTTAATGCTTGACTCTGCAGTTCGGATGACAATATAATAGGTTTAAAAGGTTTTTATTCATAAAACATATGGATTTCTAAAGTGAAGTAAGCCATCTGTCATTTTGATTTGAAAAAAGCAAGAATTAGAGTAATTGCATTAAGCTTGTATTTTTGCCATGAATATATGAATTTTTCACTTTCCTTTGTTTCATTTGAAAAAACTCACACATGAACAAAATGAGCAACAGTCTTTTTCTTTGTAGGTATCAGCGAATGAAATCAAACAATATTTACCACACATATTGGAACAAAGAACATCAAGTAATGTAATCAATAAAAGAGAAAATCTCTTAGAAAAAAAGAAGAATCAACGTAAAATAAGAATAAAAGGAATTCAAAATAAAGATATCTTGAGAAATAAGAATCATTGTAAGTAGAATATCTTTTCACATGTAAATTTAAAATGACTACATGCAATATAAAATCAAATTTTAGAGCTGCTTTCTGAGAAGTCTTAGGATATAGTCATAAATATTTATACACACAAAAGCATTAAATTCTGCAGGCTTCTACCTTTGTTTTATTTTAATTTATTTTATTTTTTTGAGACAGGGTCTCACTCTGTTATCCAGGCTGGAGTGCAGCTGCATGATCTTGGCTCACTGCATCCTCCGCACCTTGGGCTCAAGAGATACTCCTGTCGGGCCATGCGAGGTGGCTCACACCTGTAATCCCAGCACTTCTGGAGGCTGGGGCGGGCGGATCACGAGGTCAGGAGATGGAGACCATCCTAGCTACCATGGTGAAACCCCGTCTCTACTAAAAATACAAAAATTAGCCGGGCATGGTGGCACCTATAGTCCCAGCTACTTGGGAGGCTGAGGCAGGAGAATGGCGTGAACCCGGGTGGCGGAGCTTGCAGTGAGCCGAGATCTCGCCACTGCACTCCAGCCTGGGCGACAGAGACAGAGACTATGTCAAAAAAAAGAAAGAGAGAGAGAGAGAGAGAGAGAGAGAGATACTCCTGTCTCAGCCTCCTGAGTAGCTGGGACTATAGGCCTGCGCCACCACGCCCAACTAATTTTTTAAATTTTTAGTAGAGATGAGGGCTTGCTATGTTGCCCAGGCTGTTACCCAATATTTTAGATTCAGAATTTGTTTTTTTTTTTTGTTTTTTGTTTTTTGTTTTTTTTGAGACGGAGTCTTGCTCTGTCGCCCAAGCTGGAGTGCAGTGGCGCGATCCTGGCTCACTGCAAGCTCCGCCTCCTGGGTTCACGCCATTCTCCTGCCCCAGCCTCCGAGTAGCTGGGACTACAGGCGCCCGCCACTGCGCCCGGCTCATTTTTTTTTGTATTTTTAGTAGAGACGGGGTTTCACCGTGGTCTCGATCTCCTGACCTTGTGATCCGCCCGCCTCGGCCTCCCAAAGTGCTGGGATTACAGGCGTGAGCCACCGCGCCCGGCCTAGATTCAGAATTTGAACTGACAACAATAAGGAAGGTTGATCATCAGAAAATGTGTTCTTCTGACACAAGTAAATACAGAAAAGTGATCACTGCTAATAAGAGCAATAGACAGAAATTGAGAACCATGGGCTATGAACCATGGGTTATAGAGGAGAAAGAGAATAGTTTTGGGGCTGGATGAACTCATTGATGTTAGTCTCTGTTGTTTCTGAGAGTCCAGCTTTGACAAGGATTTTCACGTTTTTAAATCTTAATATTTAAGCGTATTTTTCCTCACATTTAGCTCCAAAAGACTGGTTCACTGCCCATTTGAAGAATTGGCTCTAGATATGACTTCGAAATGTTGACATGCTTAGCTAACTGAAGTTAGGGATTTGGCAGGAAACAAATGGCACATTTAAATTGAGTCACTTGAGAAGAGTTTAATAAAGAGACTATTTATTTCTAAAGGCGTAGACAGGATATAGGGAAACCACAAAGTTCCCCCTGGGGCGAGTAGCAGGACTGGCATTACCACCCCATGGCCCTGAAGTGCCACAGGGCAGTGGTGGCTACTAGAGGTATGTGGAGAAGGCTCTGTGACAGAACTATGGCCTCAAGTCAAGAACAAAGCCAGCCTGCAGAGACCCAGATTGAGGAGGCAGGGAAGAAACAGCCCCACCTCACTTCCTGCTTACCCTTCATATCTCCTGCTAGTGATGCTTTTCGACCAAATCTCTTCAGAAGCAGAAAGGAAAGGGAGTCCATTGATGCGATGTGGTCCTTACGGGTCAGAGTCCCAAGGCACAGAACAGGATGGAGTGGGATCTAGAACGGCAATCAAAAGGCCGGCGGCCATGGCCTATGCCTATCATCCCAGCACTTCAGGAAGCTGAGGTGGGAGGATTGCCTAAGCTCAGGAGTTTGAGACCAGCCTGGCCAATATGGTGAAACCTTGTATCTACCAAAAACACAAAAATTAGCTGGGTGTGGTGGCATGTGCCTGTAATCCCAGATACTTGGGAGGCTGAGGCAGGAAGATCACTTGAGGCCAGGAGGCGGAGGCTGCAGTGATCTGAGATTGCGCCTCTGCACTCCAGCCTGGGCGACAGAGGGAGACCCTGTCTCAAAAAAAAAAAAAAAAAAAAAAAAGCCTGGCGCGGTGGCTGACGTCTATAATCCCAGCATTTTGGAAGGCCGAGGTGGGCAGATCACGAGGTCAGGAGATCGAGACCATCCTGGCTACCACGGTGAAACCCCGTCTCTACTAAAAATACAAAAAATTCGCCGGGCGTGGTGGCAGCGCCTGTAGTCCCGGCTACTGGGGAGGCTGAGGCGGGAGAATGACGTGAACCCGGGAGGCGGAGCTTGCAGTGAGCCGAGATCGCACCACTGCACTCCAGCCTGGGCAACGGAGAGAGACTCCGTCCCCCTAAAAAAAAAAAAAAAAAAAAGGCAAAGGCAATTAGAAGATATCCAACACACCAGACCGGGGAGATTAGATGGCATGATGAACTAAAAGGATAAAGAGCTTTTAGTGGCACGTAGTGGAAGCATAGTTAGTAAAATAAAGTTTCAGAATCTTACAGTAAAAAGGAACGTTACAGGTCCTCACCTAAAAGTACTAAGTCAGTGTAGAAGTCAGGGTTCAACCAGAAAACAAAACAAAACAAAAAACAGTAGGAGATGTCTATACTTAGGAATTTATTGTAAGAGATTGGCGTATGCGATTGTGGGGCTGGCGGGGCAAGTCCCATGTGTAAACAGCAGGCTATCAGGGAGAACAGGCTGGAACTCTTGGGCATAAGCTGAAGCTGCTATCCACAGGCGGAATTTTTTTTCTTACTCAGAGAAGCCGCAGCTCCATTCTTAAGTCTTTGCAACTGATGGATTCAGGCCAACCCAGATTATCTAGAATCATCTCGTTTTGATGGGTTTTAATCATAGCTACAAAACAGCATCACAGCAACAACTAGATTCCTGTTTGAATAACTAAGGATGATAGCCAAGCCAAACTGACACATGAAATTGACCAACACAACCAGGTGTCTCCTAATCCTTATGTGTTTGTCTACATTTTTGAATTTAAGTGTAATATTTTACATTTATGTGTATTAAACTTCACTGTGCATATTTTACATTAACAGGCAGTTTATATTTATGTGGATTAAACTTCATTCTGGACCATTATTCCAGCCTATTGATTGCATTAACGAATTCATTAGTTATTCTCTCCTAGCTTTCTGTCATTCGAAATTTTGACAAGCATATCACTTCCAATCTTTTACACATGTTCTTTTTTAGAGAAGTTAGCAAGATGGGCCAAATTTAGCACCTAGGGCCCACAATAATACACCATAAATCTTTAGAGTTTTATTGGTGACTGGGTATCTTATTAGTGGGTGGGCAAATGTAATTGTTTGGTCAGGAATATCTAACCAAATACAGATAAGATAAAAATCTGCATGTGATGCAGGTGAAAAAATTGTATTTACCAGAATGTCTTATACGGTGTGCATTGCCTTTGTATGGCAGTGTGCTGACGGCCTGGGGTCATGTCTTAACAAGCATTCGTGGCTGGTAAACACCCCTCCTGCTCTCCCACCTCCCTGCAACACAGAAGCCTGGTGTCAGCTGATGCCAAGTCTTCAAGGATGGAAAGACATTGCCCTGCAGAACCAGGGAGAGGAATGTTGACATTTTGTTTTTGAAACAGGAGATATGAGGAGCAAGCAAGATGGTGATTGGCTGTGCTAAATTGAAAAGTTAGTGAAACTTCAAAGTTGGGGGATTCCAACTGATATTTTTAAGTCAGCAATGTCTAAGATGATCATTAAAAATTGTTTTTGTTCCTGGGATAACTCATCTTCTCTTTCTGTGCTACGAAATCATAGATAAAATTCGTATTCCTCATAAATGTTTTGTAAGAGTAAATACCCTTTTGGGACAACTCAAGGAGATACTAAGTTTCACTGTGGGTCCATGAGACACAGCTTGGGAACAGTACCTATTTAACTAAGAGTTAAGAAAGTAGAGGAAGCCGTGGAGAAGCTACCTTCCCTAGAGGAGAGTTTGAACTTCATAAACTGTGGAATGAAACAAGAATATGGGTTACACATGATTATCAGACTGGCTCAGAACCTTATTGAAGTCTATTCTTATTTAGTTCCCATTTAAACATTTTGTGCACAGGATATGTGTGAGATATAGGTGTTCTATAAATGCTATTCCACAGACCTACCAGTCCTTCACAAAAGAGAAATGGGATTTAACTTATTCTCAAACATTCTTTCTAATTCTTAGTGATTAAATATTCTTAATGGAATTCTCACAAAATACATATAATAATCTGTTCCAAAAATTAAAGAGATTAACATCATTATAGTTTCAGAATATAAATAAATTTCTCTACATTTTAAAAATAGAGAAAACTATTTACCCATTCTTGGAATTTTGCCACCTGTCTCTTTACCCAGAGTTTCTCACATATAACAAATAGCATTTATACCCCCATAGCCTAAAGGCAAGATCTGTGCCTGGCACTGTATCTGTCGCACAGTTGGAATGAAGAAATATTTGCTGAATTGCATTGAGTTGAATTATTTTTGTAGAGAGCTAGGATGTAAACTAGATCTTCTAACTCCAAATTTAGCATTCTCTGTATGCTATATTACAATATAGTGCTACATAAAAATAATAAGGCTTAACTTTTTTAGAGTACATTTGGATAGTATTTTATAGATGAACACGATGCTTTCCCATCCATTACCTTTTTTAAAATAGCATGTTCACTTTTCCTCAGGGTATTTTAACACCATAACTTCAACAGCTAATTCTTCCATATGAGTCAGAATGAAGTCTAAAAGAATAATTATTTGTATTAAACTGTTAGCAAGACAAATCAATAACCAATCATGCAGTAGGAACAGTGGAACATATTCCTGCAGGCCACTGGGACACTACAGGTCATGTTCTTCCTGGCACCCCTAAGAATTAATCATCATTAATTTTGATGATTGTACCCAATCACCACTGTGCTCTAGGTTAAAGGGAGGTATCTTGGAACCTTGTCTTAAGTCAGTCTTGGCATTCCGTTCTGCTGCTTCTGTGGCCTATTACCAGCTAGGCTAAATTTAATATTTGCATTTCATTTTATTGATTATTTTTCGGTATAGTTGGAATGGACACTGTGGAGTGCTGCTCTTCAGACCCCCTTCAACAAGGAACTAGCTGCCCAAATGCTGGGAGTACAGTCTGCAGACAGCCTTTGGCAGTCAGTCTCTGAAGGGACTGTTTTCAGGTACAGAGAGCAGCATAGCTGAGGTCATGCCTCCTTCCTGGGGCAGCTCACTTCCAATGGCCAATTGATACAGGAGTATGCAGGCAGGATTATCTAACCCTAACCTGAGACAACCCTTTAACAGGCCATTTTAGCTCCACAGAGCTCCTCCACCTGTGGGGTCAGCCAGGTGTTTCTCTTGCAGCCATGTGAGCCCGCATCACGGTTTCTCCCTCTGCCCAGTCCAACTTCTTCTTTAGATGTGGTTCTGAAGGTCACTTCTTAACAAAAACCCTGACTCTTACGGTCTGCTTATCAAGGAACCCAAACTGCTCACCATTTAATACCTTTCCTGGTATTTACTAAAAGTTTTTCTTTAAATCAGCCCACAGTTTTATGTATGTGAATTGATTTTAAAAGAAGACTTCTAAAGATCTCTCATTCTAGCAAAATGGTGGGTTGATCCGAAAGGAAAATCCTCTTGCTACAAATACCTAAAAATGATGCCTAAAGTATGCCATAACTTTAAATGTTTTAAAGGCAGAATTGGGCTCACAAGGAACTGAAATCCTCAAATGTTAGAAATAATGAAAAGCAAGTATGTAGCTGATGTTTTGGGGAGTTGTAGTCAGAGCTGGTAAAGGCTGAGCCTTGTATTTTAAGTCCCAGATTGGGGAAGGAAAAAGGACATTAGGACTTTTGAGAAGGGAATGGGAAAGAAGAGCTATGAAGAAAGCTAGGAGTTTCATGGAGATGTTCAGACAGCAAAAGAGAAGATTAGGGAAAACCAACCAACCAACCAATCACCACCCGCCATAGTAGGCAAATATCAAGGAAACTTGTTCTCTATTGAAGCTCTCACAGGGAAAAACCTCTCCCTGGTGAAACCTTCACCACAGCCCTGAGCCTCACACAGATTTAGATTTGAATTTATGCCACCTGATTTTTTCGGTGAAAACTTCTAAACCAATATAAAATTTTTCTTCAGTCGATAAAATAATGACTCTGGAAACCTGACAGAAGCAACACAAACTCACTCTGGAGAAACAATCTCACAATTCCCACAAATGAAGCCTTACTAGGGAGAAACTCACAAGAAGATTTTACAAAATACACAAGTGAAAAAACTCCACTCAGTGAGTCAACGTACATGCACACTGACCGCACACACACAGTAAGAGGCATAGCATCCCCAAGTATTTTTGGGGGGATGGAGATGGAGTCTCACTCTGTCGCCCAGGCTGGAGTGCAGTGGTGCAATCTCGGCTCACTGCAGTCTCCGTCTCCCGGGTTCAAGCGATTGTCCTACGTTAGCCTCCTGAGTAGCTGAGATTACAGGTGTGCACCACTATGCCCACCTAATTTTTATATTTTTAGTAGAGACGGGGTCTCGCCATGCTGGCCAGGCTGGTCTCGAACTCCTGACCTCAGGTGATCTGCCCGCCTCAGCCTCCCAAAGTGCTGGGATTACAGGTGTGAGCCACCATGCCCAGTCAGCACCTCAAGACTTGATAGAGTAGAACAACCTGAAAAAGTCTACAGAATAAATATATTTTAAAATGATTAAGAAAGCATAAAAACAAGGCATCCTGACAAAGGAATAAGCAGCCATGTAAAAGAACCCACTAGAGTTAAGAAAAATGAAACGCCTATAACCCTAACCGTCTGGGAGGCCGATGTGGGAGGATCACTTAAGTCCAAGAATTAGAGAACAGCCTGGGCAATATAGTGAGAGTCTGTCTCTATGAAAAAAGGAAATTAGCCAAGCATAGTGACACATACCAGTAGTCCCAGCTCCTTGGAAGGCTGAGGTGGGAGGATCTCTTCAGCCCAGGAGTTTGAGATTACAGTGGGCTATGATCACACCACTGCACTCTGCCCTAGGCAACAGAGTGAGACCCTGTCTCTAAAAAAAAAAAAAGCGTATTCATTCACATTAAAAATCAAAGGATAGCTTAAGAAGGTCAGACACAGTAGAAGAGAACATTAACAAATTACCAGAAAAATCAGAAGAAATTGTCTTGAATGCAGTCCAAAAAAAAAAAAAAAAGTTAAAGAACAGATACTCTTAGACTGAAAGAAAAATACCATACTCGACTACCTGCTGTTTGTAAAAAACATACTTAAAACATGACGCACAAAAACTGAGGTTAACTGGATAGAAATGATATCCCAGGCAACACTAATTAAAAGAATGCTCATATTAACTTCAGACAAAATAGACTTCAAGGTAAAGTCAATAATAGGGAGAAAAAGAGAATCACCATGCAATGTTCAAAGGAACAATCACAAGGAAGTTGTGATAATTCTAAGCATGTATCCATCAACATAACCTCAAAATATAAAAATGAAAAATTAACAGTCTTACAATAGGAAGTGAACAAATCCACAACTGTTGAAGATTTTCTAACATCTCTTAGAAACTGGTAGATTCAGCAAACAAAAAATTACTAAAAATCAAAAAGATTTGAACATATAAAGCTCAATTTAATAATATATGGGATTTAATTCAATAATTAAAGAATATATATTTGTTTGTTTGTTTATTGAGGAAGAGTCTCACTCTGTCGCCAAGGCTGGAGTGCAGTGGCACAATCTCGGCCCACTGCAAATTTCACCTGCCGGGTTCAAGCAATTCTTGTGCCTCAGCCTCCCGAGTAGCCGGGACTACAGGAACATGCCACTATGCTCAGCTAATTTTTGTATTATTAGTATAACTGGGGTTTCCCCATGTAGCCCAGGCTGGTTCAAGTGATTCACCTACCTTGGCCTTCCAAAGTGCTGGGATTACAGGTGTGAGCTCCTGCACTCAGCCAAGAATATATGATCTTTTTAAGTAAAGAAATGGAACCTGTATAAAAATTGGCCACACGCAAGACCACAAAACAAGTTTCAACATAAACCAAGGAATCTATATGATCCTGCTCAGCTCTCTGATCCAAATGCAATAAAATTACAAGCCATAAGTAGACAATTTTTTAAAATCCTTTTATGTCTGGAAAGTGTGATAAACACTTCTAAACATTGTTTGAATAAGTTAGAACAGAAATTTGAAAATATTTATAATTGATAATGAAAATACTCCATAAAAATTGTAGAATGCCACCAAAACAGTAACTAGAGAGAAATGTATTGTTTCAAATTCATATACCATATTTGTGTCAAATTTAAGATGTCAAAAGTTATAAGATACACCATTGTTTTACGGCCACTAAGAAATAAAAGTGCTGCTGATTAAATATGATATCCTGGTGGTGGCCTGTAGCCATTGTCTAACAGACACGGGGATGTAACAGCCCAGCCCTGTTGCCTGTGGGAAAGGAGCAACCCTCTAGTGCCATCCACCCTACAAAGCTCTAAACCTCTCCTGGAACTCTCTACTTGCTTGGTTCTTTCCTATGCCCTGTGCTGCGTTTCTCAGTCTTGGATATGTTTCACCACAAAATCTAAAACCTTAATACATAAATTTAAAAACAAATCAATCAATACTATCTAGAAAAATAAAAGGAAAAAGATAGTACATTCCATTATTTTGAATCTCAAGTTATATTTACATCACAAACCACATAAAGGATCATATAGAGCTAAAAAAAAAATTAACAAGTGAGCGAGGTGAATATCTTAGTTTGACTAAAAATCAGGTGCTTTCATCATTAAAATGATACAAAGAGATAAAAATGGGAAATTCTTTTCCTCTGCAGAAAATCTAGCCTACACAGACACTGCATCCTTTTTTTAAAATCTAATTTCAATTGTACTTAATATAAACCAGCTTCAGCTTCAGATTTTGTGAATAATGCATCAGAAGAGTTCTTCACATTTGCCCTTATGTGTGTCAGGAAGATACAATCCTAGATGTGGAGGAAGAATAACGATCCATTACTAAAAATAACACTTCATCCAAGAAAGAATGATTCAGCAAAGAGTTTAGTCAAAGATGCAATCGACTCAAATATGTTTGAATAAGAGCAAATATATTTACAATAATCAAGTTTACTTGCAATCTCCAGATCATTGTCAAACATAAATAACTCCAGTCATATTGTGAGAAATGGTAAACAAATTGTATTAAAAGTAGAAAGAAAATCTCTCTTCAAATATCTACTCAACAAAATTTGAAATAACAGGAATTGTGTTCTTATTTATTAATTATATAATTATGCATTATTGTATATTTGTTACAAGGACTTAATTCATTTTCAAAAACTTTTAATTTAGCAGAAAGAAATATGGTTCATGAAACAAGTGAAGAATCAAAAGCAAAATCGATTATGTTGGAATAAGAGCTGAAACTTAAAAAGTACTTAGATACTCGGCAGGTTTCAGTTCTTGTACTTAACTTTCTCACTGCTTTTGGGAAGGAGGGGCTATTATAATTCCCATTTTACAATGCGGTGATGTAGGCACTGAGAGGTTAAATAATCTTCCCAAGGCTGTATAGTTGGTACCTAGTAAATGACATTCCAAATCTAGACAGTCTGACTTGAGTCTGTGCTTATACTGCTTCTCAAAGCTACAAACACGCAGAATCATACGA
Organism: Macaca mulatta; assembly: GCF_049350105.2. Lineage (NCBI taxonomy): Eukaryota > Metazoa > Chordata > Mammalia > Primates > Cercopithecidae > Macaca > Macaca mulatta. The sequence continues at coordinate 70,108,013 of NC_133415.1, forward strand.
TAGAGAACATAAGTTAACATCAACGGATGAAAAATTTGAAAACTGGGTCCATAAATACATTTTTTTTGCTTTAAAATAAATTTATTGCAAGTTGTTACAAGTATTTTAAGCAATGGGTTGTTTATTGAAAGTAATACTTTATTTACCTGACATTATTGAAAGTGTTTCCTGTAAATAATTTTTCCCATTAGGTAAGTCATATCCATTTTTATTTTGACTGTTTCTGCGCTTGGCCCTGAACGCTCTTATAGTAAAGAAAATTTGATCAATCAATATCATAGTTTTTTGGTATTTTAATAAACAGAGGCCGAGTGTGGTGGCTCATGCCTGTAATCCCAGCATTTTGGGAAGCTGAGGCAGGCGGATCACTTGAGGTCAGGAGCTCAAGACCAGCCTGGCCAACATGGTGAAACCGCATCTCTACCAAAAAGACAAAAATTAGCTGGGCATGGTGGCATGCGCCTGTAGTCCCAGCTACTCAGAGGCTGAGGCAAGAAAATCACTTGAACCCAGGAGGGGGAGGTTGCAGTGAGCCAAGATTTCACCACTGCACTCCAGCCGGGACAACAGAGTGAAGAAAAAGAATAATTGAATTGCAATACATTTGGAAAGCCAAAAAAGAATTACAAATAAAAGTAAAAGCCATAGGTAGAAATTTGTAGTGGTAAATCATTTCTCCTATGTATATGTATACAGAACCAATCTTTCAAAATTTATTTTCACTCTCTAAAAGCATTTTCATAGGAACTGTTGTTACTCCACACACAGATTATTAGGTTTTCTCCCTTATTTTTCCCCCTTTAATTAGAAGTATAGATAACAGATAACTCAGAGCAGAAATTAGATCCTGAAAGTATCTGGTATTACTAAATTGGTTGGATAACATGAAGTATTCAAAATAATTTTAAATAGGTTTTTCAGTTAAGAATTGTTTTTAGTTTTTAAATTTTTAATTTTTTAAATTTAATTTAAAAAGGAAAGTGAGCAACTCTGATTGCTTGTCAGAAAGATAAAAAACAAGAGAGCTACTTGTTCTTTGTGGTCTTGTTAATGAGGCATCAAATCCCAAATGCCTTTCCTTTGAAACGGCTTCAAGCGTGGTTCTTCTAATCAAAGATTTCAGTAAGTGTTGTAATGGACTTCAAGAGGCACTGTGATGTTGTAAAAGGTTGCATGTGTGTGAGTATGTGTGTGTATGTGAGTGTGTGTGTGTGAGAGAGAGAAATTGTGTGTGTGCACATGCACACATTGGTGGAAGGATCTTTATATCTTTAAGTCTGACTCGTCCCACAGCCAGCTTTCCCCAACTATAAACTGGTGATGATTTTTTTTAAATTGCAAAGTGTTACATAAACATTTGGAAAATATCACTGTAGCAGGTAAAATTTAATTTCTTCATTTTCCTTGAATTCTACAAAACTGATTCTGAGCCCTCAACCTACGAGGCAAGTTATTATGAGTATTCTCTCTCTGTGCCTTCCCCCAGGTCTTAGAAAGGGTCCTGGGAGGTGGAAAAGCCTTAGGTAGAAAAAGCTTTTTTTTTTTTTTTGAGACGGAGTCTCGCTCTGTCACACAGGCTGGAGTGCAGTGGCGTGATCTCAGCTCACTTGTAACCTCTGCCTCCTGAGTTCAAGGGATTCTCCCATCTCAGCCTCCTGGTAACTGGGACTACATGCGCACGTCACTCCTCAGCTAATTTTTATATTTTTTAGTAGAGACAGGGTTTCATTATGTTGGCCAGGCTAGTCTCAAACTCCTGACTTCAAGTGATCCGCCTGCCTTGGCCTTCCAAAGTGCTGGGATTACAGGAGTGAGCCACCGCACCTGGCCAATAACAATTTTTTTTTTTTTTTTTCGAGACAGAGTCTGGCTCTGTCGCCTAGGCTGGAGTGCAGTGGCACGACCTCAGCTCACTGCAACCTCCGCATCCCAGGTTCAAGCAATTCTCTGCCTCAGCCTCCTGAGTAGCTGGGATTACAGGTGCGTGCCACCATGCCTGGCTAATTTTTGTATTTTCAGTAGAGATGGGGTTTCACCATCCTGGCCAGGCTGGTCTGGCTAGTTTTGAACTCCTGACCTCGTGATCCACCTGCCGTGGCCTCCCAAAGTGTTGGGATTACAGGTGTGAGCCACCGCACCCAGTCAATAAAATTTTTAAAGCAATTCACACTGGTTATCTTGGAGATGCCTGTTGCCCACGTCCTCGTGTTTTTTTGGAATCCTGTGGCTCTGAGTTTTACTGTGCTATGCTCAGACAAGAGAATCTTTGCCAGCCAGGGCCAAGAGCCGGGAGTCTTTGCCAGGCAGGGCTAAGATCCTGCCCCTCTGATATACCAGGCATCTCCTGCCTTCTGCTTGGAGAACCTTGTATCCCTTCCCTAGACCGAAAGCATCCCTTCGCCCATCAGGAGCATCTCTCTTATCTACTTCACCTTCCAGATCCTTTCACAAAAACCAGCAGGGAATACGTTTTTAGGCAGCTTCTGCCTTCTGACCTACCACCGCTCCTCAGCTAAGGAATAATATTAACAGATCTTCTTGAATGCAGAGGTTAAAAAATAAGTAGAACAAAACTCAAACTAATATGCCAACAAATTATATTAGCACATTATTTTTAAAATATAGAACATAGAAGTAATATTATTTTTATTTTTTCTTGTTTATTCATGTATAGTACAAAAGCAAGCAGAGAAAAATTTTACAGATGAAGGAGACCAGCTCTTTAAGATGGGCATCAAGGTTCTCCAGCAGTCTAAAAGCCAAAAACAAAAAGAAGAGTAAGTCTTTATACAGTGACCTCAGCCAAGTTAAATTTCCAGGTTATGAAAAAAGAAAAATCCCAAATGTAGTTTATCATTAAAAGCTCATTGGGATAATGAGTAAGTGTATTTGCCCATAAGCTATTGTTTTGAAAAGGATCAAATTGAATTGAAAGAATCCCACAAATTATCATTGTAAACAAACAGGAGAACTGGATGTGAGATTGCAGTCCCCATATTAAGTGAAATTCAGAATGAAGACACTGACCTGAGCATTCATGCGGAAATATTGTTTTGGCTTTAATTTATTAGATAATTCAAATGAAATAAAACGTGTTATTTGAATTAGAGCAAGTTGTTGTATTAAAATGCTTTATTCTGCCTGGGTGTTTGTACAGTATCTTATGATTTTCAAAGCACTTTCATGTATGTGATTCCATGTTATCTCCAGAACAGTAAGAAGAGCTTCATTTTTCCCCTTTAAAAAGTTGGAAACAGAGATTCAAACATGTTAAAGTGAGTTGAGCACAGACAGCTGAGAGGTGACCAAGCTGTGACCACATGGTCTTGTTCCCTATTCATTGTTTCTCTTATCACTTTTCTGCTTTGTCTAAAGGGGAGACAGCAATATCTTCTCCCTCCACCCCACACTTCCAGTGGAGGGGCACAACTTGTGGTCACCCCTCAAAGCCTTGGGATCAAATCCTAGCTCTCTCATTTACTGGCTGTGTGCACTTGGATAAGTTACTCAACCTCTCTGTGACCTGGATAATACAATTGAGCTTTTACAATAGTGCCTGGCACATAGTAACCAGGAAATACAGGTGCGTTAGTTTTATCTTGAGTCCCCTAACTGGTAAGTTGAAGGTATGGGGGCAAAGAAAGCAAGGGTATTTTAAACCAATAATACAAAGTGTGGGCCCTTGCCAAGCGTGGTGGCTCACACCTGTAATCCCAGCTCTGTGGGAGGCCAAGGCTGGCAGATAGCTTGAGGTCAGGAGTTTGAGACCAGCCTGGCCAATATGGTAAAACCCCGTCTCTACAAAATTAGCCAGACGTGGTTGTGCGCACCTGTAATCCCAACTACTCAGGAGGTTGAGGGAGGAGAACTGCTTGAACCCAGGAGGCAGAGGTTGCAGTGAGCCAAGACCATGCCATAACACTGTAGCCCCTGGGTGACCAAGCCAGATTGCATCTCAAAAAAAAAAAAAAAAAGAAAGAAAGAAAGAAAAAAAAGAAAAGAAAGTATGGGCCCTGAACTCCCAACAAGGAGATATCTCTTGTATTCACACAGAATAGGCACACCAGTCACAGGCAAGCATCCCAGAGCTGTGGTAGCTAGCCCCAGACAGGGCAGCAACAAAGTCCATGACTTCTTAAAACCCAAACCTTTGAGAAGTATAAAAATACAGAGGATAAGGAGCACTCAGCTATGATCCTGGTTATGACAACATCAACAACTTTCATTTATCAAGCACCTGCTTTGTGCTAGTTACTGTTTTAGGTACTTTACATGTGTAAATTATTCATTGCTCACAGTGATACTGTGAGACATGGATAATTATCCCCAAATTACAGATAAGGAAACGGAGAGTCAAAAAGATGATGTAATTCGTCCCAAGAGACAAGCAAGAAGTGAGGGAGTGGTTCAACCAACCCCAGCAAAACCTGGGCCTCACACTGAATGTCCCTGGGGGCTGTTATAATGAGGATGGGGTAAAATCAGATCCCAGAAATACAATCCAGCCTAATAGGAGCTCATCTCACTAACATGCCCACTGGCTAAATAAGTAAGAACAGAGCATTCTCCAGCCAGCCTAGCTAGAAGAAACAGATGTGGAGCGCCAGGCAGAGGCTGGTCCCTGAGATTTCAGATGACCCCTGACTATAGCCTGGGAGCCCACACAAATAAGGGGCCCACTAGGTGTGTTACATCAAGTCCAAGGAAATCCTGGATTTGGCCCAGTGGGACAAAATCACTCTGAGAAGTGGATGGTTAAGTGGTAACCATCCACTTAACCTTGAAAGGGATCTTCCTCTTTGGCCTAAAGAACAGGTAGAAGACCCAATCCTAATAGCAGACCATCCATCAGTGTGGGAACCTTCATGCCTACCTGGGTGTCATTCAGTTTCACGCTATTCTTACCAAGACTGTCCTGCCCACATCCTTGCCCCAGAACTCAGTCTCCTGACCACCCCCTGCCACCTTTTTTTGAGATGGAGTCTCACTCTGCTGCCCAAGCTGGAGTGCAGTGGCACAATCTCAGCTCACTGCAGCCTCCACCTCCCTGGTTCAAGTGATTCTCCTGCCTCAACCTCCCAAGTAGCTGACATTACAGGGGCCTACCACCACGTGCAGCTAATTTTTGTATTTTTAGTAGAGACAGGCATGAGCCACCACGCCCAGCCTCCTGACCCTTTTGAGTTGGTAGCAATGGAGAACTGAAATCTAATGGGCTCATAGAAAGAGATCTCAGGAGTTTGTGGGCAAGCTGGGTGAAGTTCTCGTGTTATCAGGATGGCCTGCTGTCTCCTTAAGCAAGTTATACCTGTGCAGCCAAGCCTAAGCGTAGGGCAGGTGGAGAAAAAAATGACTGCACACCCTCCTGACCAAAGGAGAAGAATTTCATTCCCGCTCATTCCTCTGTTCTATCCCCTCTTTGCTTTGCTGCTTCCTGGGTTGGCAGGCCAGATGTAAGATAGGTCAAGACTATCCTTTTGGCTCCTCCACACCCACATCCTGGACCAATTCATTCGTTCATTCACTCATTCATTCAGCCTCTTCTTTTGTATGAGTAGGAAAAAATCACTGAACGAGTTAGTACTGTTAAAAGTACAGATACTAAGCAAGCATATGTCAGAGAGAACAAATTTGTCTGAGTGAGTCAGGAAGCCTCACTGACAGCTAGAGTGGTGGCCCTTCATTAAGAATCAATCCCCATCAGCAAAGAAGTTTTGAAGATAAGCCATTGTTTTATACCAAGTTTCTGATATGCCCTGCAGAAGCATTGAGCCCTTCCTCCCCCATCACCCACCTAAGCATCCAATGCCAGACCCTGTAGAGATGATCCAGATAACTAACTAAATTGTCTTTCAGGATCTGCCCCTGCTGCCCAGCTTCTCCCACCTTTTTCCTCTTGGGGATTGCAGCCCATATCTTAATCTTAGCTTAATCTTAAGCCCATATCTTAATATCAGCAACTTTCTCCAGCCCTGGATCCTGCTTCTAGTATCCCTTATAGCACCTTGGGTTTTTCTCCTAGGGAACTCATATGCCCACACTGCCCTTGGAATGCAAGACACCTAGAAGGATTTGTTTTGCAGCCTGTTGCTGCCCTCCAGGTCCAGAGACTGAGTATAAAATGCTGGAGATACTAGGTGTACTCTGGAGGCCCCTGCAGCCTATCTCAGGTTTCTGTGCCTGGTCCATGCTGGTGCTCCTCCTGTCACAGTAGGCTATAGAGTTGCAGCAGGAAGCCACATGACAGAAAGGCACAAGGGAGTCTGTATCCTGATGCCAGGCTCTCTTCCTGTTGCCTCTCCCTGGGTGCCAGACATTTGCCTTTAGTGACCTTGAGACCATCTACCTTGTTTGCCTTCCCACCTCCAGAATTTCAGCTTGCTTTGACCTGGGTTAATTTCTTTCTTGATCTCCTGAACTCCAGTTTTCTGCCTCTTTTTGTTCCACTGGAGTACTCACCCTGTGTTTTGACATCCAGGACTCTAATGCCTACCTGGATGTTTCTCTGTCTGAGGTCCTTCTTGCCTGGACTACTCTGCTCCAGCTTCTGCCCAAGAGCAGCTTATTTTAGCCTCAGCATGGATAGGCTGTACAGAAAGGTGAGTCTCCTGATTCTCCTGAGTCAGAAGCAATGGTAGATTTTTGTGGGGTTTTTTCCCTGTATTTGAGCCAAGGTCACAGGTAGAAGTTAATGCTTTCTGGTCTTTCTACCTTCAAAAAGGAAGTTATAAAAGTGAAAATAAATGCCTAAAATACTCCCTGTCTCTGACACGTTTTGACCTTGCAAGACTCTCCATCACTTCGTATACCAATGAGGTCCAGGTGACTTCTGACTGGGACTCGAAGAGTGCAGTGTAAGGTAATCCTGTGGCAGCTATCATTTTAATCACTAAATGTTCATACCACTTCCCACCTAATTATAGGAGAACAATTATCATGCTATAAAACGTTAGAATCAGTGCAACAGTCCCAATAATAATAGCTAAATGTACTGAGTGCTTACTCTATACCGGTCACAATGCCAAGCACTTCCCACAATTGTCTCATTTAATCTTCACAGCAACCCTATGAAGCGGGTGCTATAATACTATCCCCATTTCATAGATTAGAGGGTCACAGAGAAGTTATATAACTTGGCTGAAGTTCTCCAATTAGTAAGGGGTGGGACCAGGATTTGAACCAGGCAGTCAGAATCTAGAGCCCCAGCCATTAAGGTTTTGTTTCACTATTGCTTTTCCAAAGAGTCTGACTTTGCTGTGTTGAAGAATATATTCTGTTTAGCAAATTATTTTAAGATATGAAGGGATCATCATACTCCTGATAGCAACTTCCTAGAGGTTACATTCCAATTTTGATTATTCTTTTATTTTTCAGAATTTATTTTATAAAACAAATATTCATAAATAATGGTGGTGGCCATGGGAGAGTTCCCTATTTTAGGATAAGTTCCTCAATTTTTCACTTTACTCAGTGTATAAGCTTACTCACTGTATAAGATGGTGTATCTTACATATTTCTGTATCAGTGCATAAGATGGTGTATCTTATATATTTCTCCTTTTTAGTAGCTTTATTGTTTGTGAGATATATTTGAAATTATAACCTTAGGACTGCTTTAGGAATGAAAAAAATCTACTGATCTAGAGATGTAATGAACTTCACTAAACTGTATGACAACTGGTTCCTGCTTGTTAGAGAGAAGTAGTATGAAAAGTATTGAAGAGGGAGAAGAAAATTTCATTTTTGAAAATCAAACTTGACTTCCTATTCTTGAAACAGAGCCTACCTACTTTTTGCCAAAGCAGCTGACATGGGAAACTTGAAAGCTATGGAGAAAATGGCTGACGCTTTGCTATTTGGAAATTTTGGCATGCAAAATATAACAGCAGCTATCCAATTATATGAGTCCTTGGCTAAAGAAGGATCATGTAAAGCCCAAAACGTGAGTTTTGAAGGAAAATGAAACCTTAAATAGCTCTATCCTGAAATAACTATAGACAGCATGTGAAAGGAATTGAGCAATAGTATTCCAGCTCTGCTGCATGAACCCAGTCTAGGGAGGTTACCGTAATGCACTGAAACAGTGGTGTCAGGGCAGGAGTGCAGCAGAAGCCGCCCTGGGCAAATTGTTCTAGCTCCATGCGTGACTTTTGGGAATGGAACAGAACTGCTTTCTAATCCACCTTTCTATTGTCCATGACCATGCATGTGTTTTCAGATAATTTGGGACTTCCGAACCCCCAACAGCTAAATTTTATATAAAATGTATTCACCTATATGTAGAAATATGAAACTATATATATTATCTTAGGGTGATATGTTTGCATGATTTTTACATTTCAAATATTTTATAAGCTAAATGTAATTCCTTTTCTATTTTAATAAATGCATTCCATTTTATTCCAAGAATAACATCACCATTTCATAGAAAATCTGGAAAACAGGAGAAAAAAAGCTTTTTCCAAGCCAACCATCTTGATTCAACTACTGTTAGGACTGCTTTGTACTTCTGCTTGGCTTCTTTCTTTGTGCGTTTCTCTTTTTACATCATCCTAATCACGGGGCAATTGCATATATCATTTTGCTTCTGGCTACTTTCACTTAATGCTATAGCAAAAGCATATTTTCATGTTGCTGTAGTCTTTACTATGAAAATCTTTTTTTCTGATTATGGAAAAAAATCTGAGAATTCAGAAAGTATGAAAAAGAAAGTAATCTAAAAGCTTTTCCCCCAGAGATCACATTTGTTACTATCCAGTGAAGTTCAGAAGCTAGACTTGGAGTCAGACAGACCTAAGTCTGAATTTACTCTTTCATTTGTTTATTGAATAAGCTACTTTACAAAACCCTTTCACCTTCTTCTGCATGAAAATTTGACCTTTGTTTCACTCTCTAGTTCTGTTTCCCTGGTGATCTGATAGGAATAAAGTGCCAACTATATTTTTAGTTAACCTTGCTTCTGGTAGAAATGACCTCTGATTGGCAAACTGCCTTTGAATTGGGAGAAAAGATCATGAACTATAAATACCAGATGGAGGTAGTACTTCTTGGGCAACATGGTGAAACCCCATATCTACTAAAAACACAAAAATTAGCTGGGCATCATGGCACATGCCTGTAATTCCAGCTGCTTGAGAGGCTGAGGAGGAGAATTGCTTGAACCTGGGAGGCGGAGGTTGTAGTGAACTGAGATTGCACCACTGCCCTCCAGCCTGGGCAACACAGCAAGACTCCATCTCCAAAAAAAAAAAAGAATTCCCACAGAAAAAAAGTCCAGATGCTGCCCTGTTGGCATACTGTGGTTACTATGCCGTACCTGTCTTCATACACTGGTGGCGACATAGCCCATGGGTGTCCTGTGAGTCTGTATGTTTAGTTGAACCAGAAGTTGGACTGGAAGACCCCTGGTGGATGGGGCAACCTCACTAATTTTCATCTGTAAAGTTAAGATAATGATGAAACATTGGGTACTGCATCCTTCTGGTTCACTGCTATATCTCTACCATTTAACACAGTGCCTGGGACAAGAATTATAAGTTGAACAAGGAATTAATTAATTAATTATAAGTGAATTTATGGAGTTATTGTGAGGATTAAAATAATGTGGGAAGACAGTTTCATACCTGGAACACTGTAATCTTTCATTATAGAGAAAGGAAATGTGGGAGGAGTGGGAATTAGGGAGATATTTGTTAAAGGATACAAGATTTAAGCAAGGAGGAGGATATAAATAATATTATTACTCCAATATTATTCTTCTGGAATATTTTCCAAGACTCCATAGAATTTTTTTTTTTACAAAAACGAGCTAATACTTTAGTTGCTCCTTCCTAACTTGCTCTTTATTCACTTAACAATGTATCATAGATGTCTTTCCATGTTAATATATACAGACCGACATCATCATTTTAAATTATTTAAATCATCATCATTTAAATTAAGTTGCCGAATACTGCTTTTACATCAGGGACTCTTTATTGAAATTACATGTGAAATAATGCAATAAACAGATTTGTAAATGTTATAATAAAATATGAGAGCTATTAAACCTTCATTCCCCGTATTTGCTTAATCAAAAATATAAAGTTCCAAGACAGACCAAATGTTACCACAGATAACAGTTTCCTCCACTAAAAATGGTATCGCTAAAGACCAAATGTTACCCTCACTCCCACCACTAAAAAAGGCAACACTTAATTTCTTTCCAAACTATGTCAACATGAATTTTATTTTTTTAGTGTGTGTATACATTAGTTAATAAGTCAACAATTGTTTCTTGGATAGCTACTATGTGTCAAACATAATGTAGTTAATGGGCAGAAAAAGATTACTATGTCAGAGTCCTCCTAGGTCAACCTGAAATACAAATAATAGCAGCACAATTTAGGTGGACTATAGTTAAGGTACGTATAAAGTGCTTTAGTCACAGAAGAGGGTCTGGCTAGTTCTGCCTAGGGCAGGTAAAGAGTGTTTCAAGGAAGAAGTGACATTTACACTCAGTCTAGAATATTGGATAAAGGAAATATCAAAGATTTCACTTGTTTGTATATAAATAAACCATTTGATACAAGGTCGAAATATTAATTACTCCCAGAAAAGAAGTTCCAAACTTACATGAATGGTTCCTAAAACACATGGATTTTAGAGTTGAAGTTGGAGTTTTACTCTAGGTAATGTGGTTATTGCGTCTAATTTGTGTTACTTTAGCTAATGTAGTTACATCTAGTCAGTTACATCTAGCTAGTGTTACTCTAAGTAGTGTGGTTATCACATGGCCACAAATATCCTCAAATCCCAGTTAAGTGACCATCAGTTGCTTGCCATTTTTTGTTTCTTTTTTTGCCTTTGGTTTTAAGGAGAATCATGTGGAAGAATGTAATTGGCTGAGTGCCAACCCAGTGCCAGGAGGAACAACTCTAAATGTCTAACCACTGGTCACGAATTATTACAGTCATCTTTGCAGAGAAAAGCAGGCATTGTTGAGACGGTACTCTAAGAAATGTACAGTTACAGACTTCAGGGTGGCGTAGTGTGGTGGCAGAGAAGAGGTTCCCAAGTCAGAAGTTTTGACCATATGTGAGTCCATATATTCTACCACTTAGTAGCTCTTCCATCTTTTGTTTATTCTTTTAGTATCTCTGAAGAAGTTACTTCTCTAAACCTTAGGTTTCCCAAACCTATATCTATTATCTTAGGGTAAAAAGAGATTGATAGTAATACCCACATTACTTCACAAGGTTGCTGTAAGAACTAAAAAATATCTTCAAGAGTCCTTAGCAAATGTTAAAGAACATTAATGAATACTGTTGTGTAACAATTTTAGTCTCAACAGCATTGTCTTTGGGGTCAGTCAGTTCTGGCTTTACATCTCAGCTCCAGCTGGCCCCTAATGACTTGTCCTCTCTGGGGCTCAATTTCCTCTTCTGTAAAATGGGGATATTTACTTAGATATGTGAGTTTTGGTCTCAAGGAGAACCAGAAGACAGAAAATGAGTGAGGACAAACTTATGGCCCAAAAGGCTGACATTGACCTGGTATACAAAATTCAGCTGAACAAGTTTGTTGTTGTTGTTGTTGTTTGTTTTGGTTATTTGAGACGGAGTCTCGTTCTGTTGCCCAGGCTGGAGTGCAGTGGAGTGATCTTGGCTCACTGCAACCTCCACCTCCCAGGTTCAAGAGATTCTCCTGCTTTCAGCCTCCTGAGTAACTGGAACTACAGGCTGTGCCACCACACCTGGCTGATTTTTGTATTTTTAGTAGAGAAGGGGTTTCACCATGTTGGCCAGGCTGGTCTCAAGCTCCTGACTTCAGGTGATCCGCCCTCCTTGGCCTCCCAAAGTGCTGAGCCCCCACACACGGCCTCTGTTTATTAAAATACTAAAATACTATGATATTGATTGATTTAAAAGTATCTGCTCAACCCTCTCTTATGCCCTCCCTGACATCCACCCTTATTCCTCACTAGAATTCCCCGACCCCAAAATTCCCATGATCTAGCAAGCATAGTGTTAACATCTGGATAAGCAGGGAGACTCCAGGATCCTGCCCCCAGCACTATAGCTGGATTAAATTCCAGTGCTTTGATGGATTCAGTTCTATATTTTGACTATCATCCCTGTCACCACTATAGCAAAATCTGTTTCCAATAGCAAGTCCCCTTGCAGTTGGTGTATTTCCTTGTGCAAAGAACAACTTGTTAAAGAGCTTCTGTGCCACAAACAATAGTTTGATGGCTGGTTGCTAGGACCAGACTGGCCACAGGCCATCCTGACTACAGCTCTCTAATAAGGCTGGCCCAGTGACCACCTTTCTTCTTGGGTTGTTTGTGCCAGCCTGGTACAGAAATCCTGCCCGCACTGCTGGAAGTGTTGGGAACTGTGAGGACAACATAGCAACAGAAATGTGGGTAAAGAAACTGGAGAAAGAGAGAGAGAGAATGAGAGAGAGACAGCGAGACTGAGAGAAGAGAGAATGAAGACATCTACTATCTCTGAGGGGAAAGGGAAGAACAATCAGAAATACTGAAATATAATAGATGAGACGAGCCTGGAGTGCCAGAGGTCTGGTAGGGACCCTATTTAACAATAACAAGAACAAAAACATAGGAATTCCTATTAAAGTGGCATTAAGGAGACAGAAGGGAAGAAATGCAACTTCTGGCTATGTACAAAGGAAAGCTGGATGGAGGAAAGGAGGCAGAATTACTTTTTTTCATGCACCTTCAGTGGTTTACCTTGCAAAAATTCAAATAAACTGAAGGAAATCCAGATAAGGGCAACGAAAGCAATTAAGGTTATAAACAGAGTCCATTAAATTGATTTTCAGAGATACCATATCTTTCAAATAATAATTATTAATTAACGGAATAGTCTTCATGAAAATGGTGGAAATAGAGGAAATTTCAAACAATCATACCCTAGAAGATGTCCTATAAAATATTATACTTTCCCAAGCTGGAGGTAGATTAGTTATATATTTTTTCTATTTCTCATTTCTCATCCAGGAAGTAGAAATTAGAATTATAAAGACTCACTCACTCCTTAATATTGATGAACTGTCCTCGATAGGAAATTTGTTAATTTGCCAAACAAGAAGGTTGGATGAAATCTCATTTGCTTTAAGAGTCAAAAATGGCCAGACACGGTGGCTCATGCCTGTAATCCCAACATTTTGGGAGGCTGAAGCAGGGGGATTGCTTGAGCCCAGGATTTTAAGACCAGCATGGGCAACATGATGAGAACCCTGTCTCTACAAAATTACAAAAATTGAAATTAGCTGAGCATGATGGTGCATGCCTGTGGTACCAGCTACTCAGGAGGCCAAGGCAGAAGGACCACTTGAGCCCAGGAGGTCAAGGCTGCTGTGAGCTGTGTTCACACCACCACACTCCAGCCTGGGCAACAGAGCAAAACCCTGTCTCAAAAAAAATCAAGAAATTGATCAACCAGGCATGGTGGCTCATGCCTGCAATCCTAACACTTTGGGAGGCTGAGGCGGGAAATCACTTGAGCCCAGGAGTTCAAGACTACCCTGGGCAACATAGTAAGGCCCTATCTCTACAAAAAAAAAAAAAAAAAGGTGTTAGCCAGGAGTGCTGGCACGTGCTGGGACATGCCTGTAGTCCCAGCTACTTGGGAGGCTGAGGTGGGAGGATCACTTCAGCCAAGGAGGTCGAAGTTGCAGTGAGTCGTGACCATGTCACTACACTCCAGCCTGGGCAACAGAACCAGATCCTGTCCCTCAAATAAAAAAAGAAAAGGGAAGGGAAGGGGAGGGGAGGGGAGGGGAGGGGAGGGGAGGGGAGGGGAGGGGAGGGAAGAAAGGAAGAAAGAAAGATAGAGAGAAAGAAGAGAGAAATTACTCATTTGCATTGTATTGCCCTTAAAACTTAATTTAATAGCAGTGATCTCTAAGTGTGGTACTATATGTGGCGATTATGTTCTAGGTTTATTTGTTTTTGAGACAAGATCTTGCTCCATTGACTAGGCTAGAGTGAAGGGGCACAATCATGGCTCACCGTACCCTCAACCTCTTGGGCTCAAACAATCCTCCCACCTCAGCCTCCCAAGTAGCTAGGACTGCAAGCACAGGCCACCACACCAGGCTAATATTTTGTTAATTTTTTTTTTTTAAAGACAGGATCTCACTATGTTGCCCTGGCTGGTCTCAAACTCCTGGCCTCAAGTGATCCTCCAAACTCAGCTTTCCAAAGCACTGGGATCACAGGCATGAGCCACCTATTTTCTTTCTAAAAATATTTCTCTGGTTTTTTTTCCTCTAAATGTTTTATTCATGGGTATGTATTACCTTTGATATCAGAAAAAAAAATATTTAACTTAGATGTATACACTTCCTTGGTTACATAGTTTAAAATAGTTTTGCTGTGGATTATAAAAAAATTCATTCTATCATGTAAAAATAAACATCACTGACATATAAAAGAGAAAGATATGAGTGTTTGCCTATTTTATCATGCTTTATGATTCTATAATAATTCTATTTTAATGACAAAGATTCCACATTTTCTTTATTTATTCCAAATTTAAATTATAGAGCCGGGTGTGGTGGCTCATGACTGTAATCCCAGCATTTCAGGAGGCCGAGGTGGGTGGATCACTTGAGGTCAGGAGTTTGAGATCAGCCTGGCCAACATGGTGAACCTCCGTCTCTACTAAACATACAAAAATTAGCTGGATGTGGTGGCACATGCCTGTAATCACAGCTACTTGGGAGGCTGAGGCAGGAGAATCACTTGAACCTGGGAGGCAGAGGTTGCAGTGAGCCTAGATGGGGCTATTGCACTCCAGCCTGGGCAACAGAGTGAGATGCTGTCCCAAAAAATTTTTTTAAATTAAAATACAGAAGCATTCATAGAGGGACTATAGGTTATTAGCACTGTGCTAGTATAGAAAATAAATATTTTTAGTATCCACCTAATGATCATTTTGATAATTCTAGAATTACCTGCATTGAGCATTTCTTCTTGATGTTAATGCTCTTTTTGTATTAAGAGTACAGACAGTACCTGAGTTGTTCAGTAGGGTTGATTCACACTTTTGTTTGGTATGCAATTTGAGCTAAAAGTAATGATCACAGGTGCTTTCAAGCTTCATGCAGTAATTAAAGGAAAATTGCTTAATCTTTTTTTCTCCTTTAATAATAATTTCTTATATAAAAAGTAGAAGGAGGAATATTTAATGCTTAAATTGTTATTATGGAACTTGAGTAATTTACTTTAGAGTACAGTAAAATATTTGAACTTAACTCTTAACTCTATTAATTTAAATCCCAGCCACTGTAACAATTCCTTAAAAACACAGCATAATGGTTAAGTTCAGAAATATGTCTTACAGGGGCCGGGAGCCCTGGCTCATGTCTGTAATCCCAGCACTTTGGGAGGCCGAGTCGGGCAGATTGAGGTCGGGAGTTCGAGACCAGCCTGGCCAAAATAGTGAAACCCAGTCTCTACAGAATTTGCAGAACTTGACCTTTACAAACCACTGATAGTGTCATTGGTATCATCACTATTACGTCGCTTTCTCTTTCAATTCACAACATTTTTCTTTTCTGGATTAAGATTTAATCATTCTGTAATCCATATCATTTTATCTCACCTTTATCTCAGAAAAGGACCGAATACTAAAATTGGACTAAAGTTGGTAAGTGACAATGCCCAAGTATTAAGGTATAGGACAGGCTGGACGCGGTGGCTCATGCCTGTAATCCCAGCACTTTGGGAGGCCGAGGCTGGCGGTTCACGAGGTCAGCAGATTGAGACCATTCTGGCTAACACGGTGAAACCCCGTCTCTACTAAAAATGCAAAAAATTAGCCGGGTGCAGTGGTGGGCGCCTATAATCCCAGCTACTCGGGAGGCTGAGGCAGGAGAAAGGCGTGAACCTGGGAGGCGGAGCTTGCAGTGAGCCGAGATCGCGCCACTGCACTCCAGCCTGGGTGACAGAGCGAGACTCCATCTCAAAAAAAAAAAAAAAAGTATAGGACAGTGCTTACTATAATCAGTATATTTACTACACGATAACCCATAAGATCATAAGACTTCCTCTAGTGTCCTGGCACACTTCAAGTAGTATTTTAAAAATTAAATTAAAGCTCAGCCCTCCAGAGAATTAATTCAAAATCACGCATTGTTAGTTTTCTGCTAAAGAGAGTGGAAGTGTAACCCTGGGTTGATGAATTGAGGCTGGTAAAAGCATGGTTTTATTCTTTACATTTAAGAGTGAGCTTTATACTGAGGAATACGCCCCTCCCCAGTCACAGAATGGAACTATAACTCTCATACAACCCATTTCACAACTTCCTGAGCTCACAGATTTCTCCAGGAGGATCAGGCCAAATAGTTTGCTAGGCACTGCACAAAAGGATACACTGTTGGTGAAAGTATCTTAAAATATAACCCCAACTCAATAGAACAGTATCTTTATTTTCTTATTTAAAAAAGGTCAGTATATTTGTTTACATCAATGTTTCTGCATAACTAAATTAGATTCTAAATTGAGCAGAATCAAAAATTGCCAAGAGTTGCAAGAAAAATAAAAATCTAATATTGGCAGAAGATATCCTTAAAAAGAGCCAATTTAGCCATTTATATATATATATATTACAAGGGTTAGAGGAGTACCAGGATCCCAGACGCCTTCTATTGGCAGAAACAGCCTTTATGGTCCACTTTCCTAAAAGAGGAATGTTTGCGATCAGAGGAATTGGCAGAATCATAGAGTATTTATTTATATGTTTATTTATTTGTTTGTTTATTTTGAGAGGGAGTCTTGCTTTGTCACCCAGGCTGGAGTACAGTGGTGCCATCTCGTCTCAGTACAACCTCTGCCTCCCAGCTTCAAATGATTCTCCTGCCTCAACCTCCAAGTAACTGGGATTACAGGCTCACACCACCACACCCAGTTAACTTTTGTCTTTTAGTAGAGACAGGGTTTCACCATGTTGGCCAGGCTGGTCTCAAACTCCTGACCTCAAGTGATCCTCTCACCTCGGCCTCCCAAAATGCTGGGATCACAGGCGTGAGCCACTGCGCCCGGCCAAATACATATATATTTTTTATTTTTGGTGTATATATTAAATAAATGACACAAGTTATGCTTATAAACTGCATGTTAGAGTTATAATGTGTTTAGGAAATGAACTCCATAGTCAATTTCCAAATTTAAGGAGTTCTTTGTACTGGAAATGGTAATAAATATAATTGAAATTATAATAAACTTAAAAAATGATGTACTTTTATTTTAATTGAATTGTAAGATCTTGATGTATTTTGATTTTTGGAAGACATTTTACAGTCTCACATGATGTTCTCACGAACTAGATGGAAAAATAAAAATGTGGACTTGATAATGGCAGTTGGAGAGTGCTAACAGTAATGAACTAATGTTAAGGTGAAAGCAGGTCTCTGAAGTACTCTACAGGATTCTGCTCGTGACCCTATGGGTTTCAAATGCTTTTTTTTTTTTTGAGATGGAGTCTCACTTTGTTGCCCAGGCTGAAGTGCAGTGGCACAATCTTGGCTCACTGCCATCTCCGTCTCCCCCAGGTTCAAGTGATTCTCCTGCCTCAGCCTCACGAGTAGTTGGGATTACAGGCTTACCACCATGCCCACCTAATTTTTGTATTTTTAGTAGAGACAGGGTTTTGCCATGTTGGTCAGGCTGGTCTTGAACTCCTGACCTTCAGTGATCCGCCCACCTCGGCCTCCTAAATACTTCTTCGACTAGTAAGTTGAAAAGCTAAGACTAGAGTGTTGCTAATAAGAAGGATAGAAAGAAAGGCATATTACCAATGGCACACATAAGTGTGTGGAATGAACTTCTAAGAATGGTGACAGAAATCATGAGTTCCAAATGAGTAGAACCTTGCAAATACTAGAAACACCCAAGCAGACTTTTACAATTCTGTTCTGACCAAAAATGACTCTACTGAGAGGGATGAGGAGGAACCATGAGGAAGTGACACTGATGATCTAAATCATCATCTACCATAGCACATCCATAGATAATGTGTGAAATATGTAAATTAAGCAACAGCAATTTGTCTAGAGTAGTAACAATGGTAATTATCAAAACAGTTGAAATCATTAAAAGTGGTTGAACTGCTCTTCAGAACCATTTTAATTTTATTTATTTTTTTTTTTTTGAAGGAGCCTCTCTCTGTTGCCCAGGCTGGAGTGCCGTGGCGTGATCTCGGCTCACTGCGACCTTCGCCTCCCAGGTTCAAGCGATTCTCTTGCCTCAGCCTCCCGAGTAGCTGGGACTATGGCCCCCACTACCACGTCCAGCTAATTTTTGTATTTTTAGTAGAGACGAGGTTTCACCATTTTAGCCAGGATGGTCTTGATCTCTTGGCCTCATGATCTGCCCACCTTGGTTCCCAAAGTGCTGGGATTACAGGTGTGAGCCACTGCGCGCAGCCAGAATTTTAACTTTTAATACACGTGCATTGATTAATTTGACAAAAATATTTTAAAGGTTAAATTTAGATATTAACCCTCTCCTCTCAAAACAATTATTTTTTAAAGCAAAAACCAGAAGTCCTCTTCTATTAAAAAGGGACCAGCAATCTGGAAAATGTCAAATTCCAGGTGGGGGGAAGAAATGTACAAGACGATCTTAAAATATCTTATCATACCTGATAGGAAGGATGGTGTCAGGAAATTAGGGTCATGACCAAGGGATGGAGGAGCCAACTCAAATAGGCTCCCACCGGCTAAAACTGGAACAATCAAGCACCAAAATGAATAATGATGGCAATGGACTGAAACATCTAAAATCTATTTAAATTCATTTGTTCATAATGATACCTAGAAACAACACTCATTCATCACTTCGGGGGACATTAAAGAACCAACTCACATTATTTTGAAAACTGATAAAGGGAGTCAAGTATTTATCTGCCTATTCTGCACAATAGCGTATAGGTGACATTTTTCTTTATAGAATTATTTCAGCTAATAAATGAAGAAGGAATGACAGAATTATAATGTCTTTATTGCCACCCCTAATGAATCAGTGGATCCGAGATAGGAGGTGGGACTCGATTCCTGAGGTAAAGCTTGGACACTGGACCCAACTGAGTACTAGCTAAAACAGGGATGAGGTGGAAGCAACTTTCCATAAGACACACCCACCAATGTGCCATGTCAGTTTACCATTGCCATGGCAACACCCTGGCGTTACTGCCCTTTTCCATGGCAATGAGCTGACAACCCAGAAATTACTACCCTTTTCCTGGAAATTTCTGCATAAACCACACCTTAATCTATATGTAATTAAAAGTAGGTATGAAGGCCAGGCGCAGTGGCTCATGGCTGTAATTCCAGCACTTTGGAAGGCTGAGGGGGGTGGATTGCTTGAGGTCAGGAGTTTGAGACCAGCCTGGCCAACATGGTGAAATTCCGTCTCTATCAAAAATACAAAAATTAGCTGGGTGTGGTGGTGGGCAACTGTAATCCCAGCTACTTGGGAGGCTGAGGAAGGAGAATCACTTGAACCCATGAGGCAGAGGTTGCAGTGAGCCGAGATGGCACCACTGCACTCCAGCCTGGGTGACAGAGTGAGGCTCTGTCTCAAAAACAAAACAAAACAAAAAAACAAAAACAACCAAAAAAGTAGGTATGAATATGACTGCAGAGCTGCCCTGCACTGCTACTCAGCACACTGCCTGAGGGGTAGCCCTGCTCTTCAGGAGCAGTTACAAAGCTGTAACACTGCCGAAGCTCTAACACTGCTGCTTCAATGAAGCTGTTTTCTTCCACCCTACCGCCAGCTCACCCTTGAATTCTTTCCTGAGCAAAGCCAAGAACCCTCACAGGCTAAGCCCCACTTTAGGGCTTGTCTGCCCTACATCAGACCTAAGCAAGCTCATCAGTGGCTTCTAGTTTCACAAAGCAGAGACAATAAATTATGCACCTCCTGATGGAAAACATAGTACTTTCTATGAGACAGTCTTGTCAAATAAGTTACAATAAGTTTGATCAACCCTCTAAGTCTGCCTACCAATTTACAGAACATAGTGTTTCAATCAGCAAAATAATGACTAAGAGTAACTCTACAGGACAAATAAATTGATTGATGCATGCATATGTTCATTGCAGCACTATTTCACAATAGCAAAGACATAACATCAACCTAAATGCTTATCAGTGATAGAATGGATAAAGAAAATGTGGTACATATATACCATGGAATACTAGAGATCATGCCCTTTGCAAGGACATGGATGGAATTAGAAGCCATTATCCTCAGCAAACTAAGGCAGGAACAGAAAACCAAATACCACATGTTCTTACTTATAAGTGGGAGCTGAATGATGATGTTGCAGGACTTTTCCCTAGTTCAGCTAAAGACGGGGTTCTTTGTCCCACAGCCATGAAAATTCAGGCTCACAGACAATTTGAATGCTGAATAAGATAGGGCTTTATTGGGTGAAAAAGGAAGAAAAGGAGGAAACAGGGACTCTTGCAAGGCCAGAGTCCCTGCTAGAGTGCTTCCCACCGGCAGTTCCACCCCATTGTGCAGGCTGGTTGGTGTTTTTCCAGGGACCCTCTCCTACCAGCCGTCTCAATGAAAACACATGGACACGTGAGAGGGAACACCACACACACTGGGGCCTGTCAGAGGGGGGGTTGTGGAGGGAGAAAGAGCATCAGGAAGAATAGCTAATGGATGCCAGGCTTAATACCTAGGTGATGGGATGATCTGTGCAGCAAACCACCATGGCAAACATTTACCTACATACCAAACCTGCACATCCTGCACATGTGCCCCTCAACTTAAAATAAAAATGGAAGAAAAAAAAAACTTAAAGATCAAAAAAGACTTAAGAGGCAGGGCATGGTGGCTGACACCTGTAAGTTCAACATTTTGGGAGGCCAAGGCGGGAAGATCACTTGCACCCAGGAATTGAAGACTAGCCTGGGCAACGTAGTGGGACCCTGTCTCTATTTTTTTTATATATATATTTTTTAAAAATATTTTTTTAAAGGCAAGAAATATGCCACTCAGTTGCAATGTGTTCATCATATTTGGATACCAATTCAAATAAACAAACTTAAAAAAAAAAAAAGAAGAAAAAAACAAACTTATAAGGCAATTGGGCAAATGTAGATACTGACTGATGATGTTAAGGAATTACTATTAATGCTTTTAGGTGGATATGGTATTATAGTTACGTTATTTTAGAAGATTTTCTTTTATAGGTACATATTAAAATATTTACAGATGAAATATATGTTATCTTAAGATTTGCTTCAAATAAACTGGATGGCTGGGGGAAATCAGTGTGGGTATAAATAGACTTGACTATCAGTTGATAATGGATAATTAAATTGGCTGATAGATACCATGGGGTTGATTATATTACTTATTTTATTTTATTTTATTTTATTTTTGTTTTATTTTGAGACAGAGTCTCACTCTGTTGCCAGGTTGGAGCGCAGTGGCACAATCTCAGCTCATTGCAACCTCCGTCTCCCGGGTTCAAGCAATTCCCCTGCCTCAGCCTCCCGAGTAGCTGGGACTACAGGCACCTGCCACCACACTTGGCTAATGTTTTGTATTTTAGTAGAGCCAGGGTTTCACCATGTTGGCCGGGATGGTCTCTATCTCCTGGAATGATGTGCCCACCTCGGCCTCCCAAAGTGCTGGGATTATAGGCGTGAGCCACTGCACCTGGACTACTTTCATATATTTGAAATATTCTATTACAAAAAGGAAAAGTAGGCCAGGCATGGTGGCTCACACCTATAATCCCAGCACTGTGGGCAGTCGAGCAGGGGCAGATCACTTGAGGTCAGAAGTTTGAAACCAGCCTGGCCAACATGGTGAAACCCCATCTCTACCAAAAAAAAAAAAATTAGCCGAGCATGCTGGCATGCACCTGTAGTCCCAGCTACCTGAGAGGCTGTGGTGGGAGAATCCTTTGGAACTAAGAGGCAGAGGTTGCAGTGAGCTGAGATGGGACCACTGCACTCCAGACTGGGTGATAGAGTGAGACCCTATCAAAAGAAAGGAAAGAAGAAAGAAAGAAAAAAAGAAAGAAAGAGAGAGAGAGAGAGAAGGAAGGAAGGGAAAGAAGGAAGGAAGGAAGGAAGGAAGGAAGGAAGGGAAAGAAAGAGAAAAGAAAGGGGAAGGAAGGAAGGAAGGAAGGAAGGAAGGAAGGAAGGAAGGAAGGAAGGAAGGGGAAGGGAAGGGGAAAGGAAGGGAAGGGAAGAAAAAATAGATGGAATAGGGCAAGACCTGTACATTACTGAGAGGGAGTGGGATATTTCTATACTTGTCTGGTTTTTGTTGAGAATTGTAGTAACTTTCCCCGCCCCCAAAACGGCAACAGAAAGATTTCTAGTGTCACATACTGTGGCAGAACATTAACACATATCATGAAAACATGGAGTCCATCTTTTCTCCCTTTGTATTGATGAGCTTGTAACTACAACCAATAAAGATTAATGAAAGTAATATTACACCATTTCCAAGGCTAAATCACACACACACACGAAAGATATAGGTCTGGCTCTCTCAGTGTGCTTGTCACCATGAAGAGAGCACACAACATGGAGAGGCCACATGTAGGTATTCTGCCCATTAGTTGCAGCTGAGGTCTCAGCCAACAGCTGGCATCAACTGCCTGACATGCGAGTGAGCAAGTCTTCAGATGATTCCAGTCCCCAGCCTTGGAGTTTTACAACTAAGGCCCCGGTATCATGGATGAGACACAAGCTATCTCCATTGTATCCTGTCCAAATTCTTGATCCACAGAATCTTGGAGCATAATAAATGGATTTTATATGACACTAAGTTTTGGGGTAATTTGTTCCACAGCCAAAGTAACTGTAACAAGGGTACTTATATTCAGAATTGAAAGGGTAGAATGCACTTTTCTCAGCAAGCACAGATGAAGTTTTTCAGCAATTCCTAGGGATTTGGCATTTTCTCCTGCCTTCAGTTGCATAGCTCAGCTGTGACAGCTAATCCTTTTGCATATAATTTAGTAATAAAGTTTAATCTGCTTTGGCATATCTTTGTTTCTTTAGGACCTTGACTGTTGCTTTGAAGGGAAATAGGAAGTTGTGGTCCTTCTTCTTACAAATGAATATTTGCTTCATCAATATGAAATCTGCACTCTACTGCTCTGTTCTACGCCTTCCAAAGCACCTAAAAGTCTTCTGTTTTAATGCCAAATCTCAACATAATCTTTTTGAACATTGCGTATATCAATTAAACTTGACACATGTAGGACCAATAATGCACATAACTTAACTGAAGTTATGAAAGTATGAACAGCTGTGACAGAAAATCCAGGCAGACAAAAAAAGTATTCCCTGACTACATCTACATGCAAAATTAAGACTATATAGAAAAGCATTCTAAACAAAATTTTTAAAAATTTGCAAAAAAAAAAAATTTTTTTTTAATGATTCCACAAAGAAAAATCTCAATTTATTTGAGAAATGGTAGCTTTGACTAGAAGCAATAAAACTACAAAATGATGACCAAAAGATAGCTTAGTCACACTTTTTATACAATTACAAGTCTCCTAATTAATAGCAAAATCGAAATTGAACTGACATATTAAGCACTTATCATGATGATAATACTACATAGTAAAAATTATGGAATAGGGCTAATGCCAGATGCAGAGGAAAATATACAACTTTATGTGTTTTAATAAACAAGAAATGGCCGGGCACAGTGGCTCACGCTTGTAATCTCAGCACTTTGGGAGGCCAAGGCGGGCAGATCACGATGTCAGGAGATCGAGACTATCCTGGCTAACACAGTGAAACTCCATCTCTACTAAAAAATACAAAAAATTAGCCAGGCATGGTGGCGGGCACCTGTAGTCCCAGCTACTCGGGAGGCCGAGGCAGGAAAATGGCATGAACCCAGGAGGCAAAGCTTGCAGTGAGCCAAGATCGCGCCACTGCACTCCAGCCTGTGCCACAGAGCAAGACTCTGACTCAAAAAAAAAAAAACCAAAAAAAAAAAGGAAAAAAAAATAACTCTAGCAAAATAAATGTAGGACAAAAGGATTAGTAAACATAGAAACAGAAATCAATGTAATGAATTAGAGAACAAAGTCATTTATTTCATAAATAAAAACGAGATAATTCTTTAATTCTTTAAAATGCCCCCAATAATGGGGACAAAACTCTAGCTGCTACTCACACAATAGGTGCATTTGGTTGTTGCCAGGTGAGCCTCCAATGCCCATAACCAAGGAGGATTTAACAAGGGGATTTTATTGCTTGCAACAAGTAAGGAGGACACCAGAGGTAGTGCCCCAAAGCAGTGCCCCCACAAACAGGCGTGAAAACCGAGCATGTCTTGGGCTGGTCAGCTGAATCACTGTGTGTAGAGAGGGAGTCCTGGCCGCACAGGCGCAGTGGCAGATTATGTTTCTACATATGTCACATGTATAGAAAATAGAGAATAAGCTCCTCCCTGGGCCAGGTTTTTAAAATGATAACAATGAGAGTTCGCCAAAGTTCATCTCCTACTCAACCATCTCTGGATCCAACTGTTTTCTGTTTTTCTGAGGCTGAGCTTCTTCCAGGAACTTTTTGAAACAACTCAAAGTGCAACAGTTGCAAGTGGGCACTTTTTCAGTGTGTACCGGAAAACCCAGGGCCCCTGAGTTACATACCAGTCTATCACAATTTTTAAAAAATAACCAATGGGTAACATTGAGAATTTAAAAATAAAACCACAGATTGAAAGAAATGTAAGCAATTATGAGACAGTGCTATATTCAACTTTATGTGAATATATTAAAATCTAGATGAAATAGACATTTTCCAGAAAATATAAATCAGCTCCTCCTGTAGGGTATTACAGGTCACACTCATATCAATGTGGTAGGAGCCTTGACTAAACCTATAACTATGGAACAAATTGAAAATGTCAAAGATAAGCCTCTCCAAAGACACTACACTCAGATGGTTTTACTAGGAAATTCTATACAATAAAACCATCATAAATTTTTTTCTATTATGTAAATTATTTTTTAAAAAGAAGATCTTTAAATATCATTCTAAAAAGTCTTAAGAATCCAGAAGAATAAAACAGGCAGATTTCATTTATAAACACCAATATAAGGTTTCTAAATAAAATTTTAGCAAATTGAAAAGCATGAAATTTAATCAAGTAGGATTTTTAACCAGAAATATTAAGATAATTCAACATTAAGAATAAATTTTTATAGCTTAATCTCAATAAAATAGCACCATATCACTTTCTACCTACTTATCCTGCTTCAGTTTTCTTCATGGTACTTGCTGTGATTTGAGTGTTTGTGTCCTCTCCAAAATTCATGTTGAAACTTAATGCCCAATATAACATTATTAATAGGTGAGGCCTTCAGGAGGTGATTAAGCCATGAGGGTGGTGCCCCCTGTATAGGACTAGGTGCCCTTATAAAAGGGCTTGAGGGACGAAGTTTGTTCCTTCTGCCCTTCCACCCTCTGCCAGGGAAGCACACAGGCTTTGACTTTCTTTTTGATTTCTGTAACCTGCAGTGCAGAGGACAGTGCCTAGCACCATCTGCTTAGTAAATGCTGATTAAGTGAATTTTATTAATATGCTAAGAAGAAAAAATATAAATAATTATAATACATGCTGAAAATAGAGTGATAAAATTCAACATTTGTTTCTGATTCTAAAAGTTAGTAAATGGAGAACATTTAATTGAAATTATTAGCAAAATGTATATATAATAGCAAACCACAACAGGCATCCATATTAAAATCAGAAACAAAAAAAAAAAAAAGAATACTTGCCATGACCACAATTCATTACATTGTTCTGGAAGTTTTACCCAATAAAATAAAAGGAAATGGGTTACATGAAAGAACTTACAAAATTATTATTTACAGATGATAATGTGTCAACTTAGTATACTCAAGAGAACATTTAAAAAACAATGGGTTAGCATCACATGACATCTTTTTAAAAATAAATAAATAAATTTAAAAAATAAAAAACAGGCTGGGCACAGTGGCTCACACCTGTAATCCCAGCACTTTGGGAGGCCGAGGCAGGCAGATCACCTGAGGTCAGGAGTTCGAGACCAGTTGGCCAACATGGTGAAACCCCATCTCTACTAAAAATACAAAAATTATCTGGGCATGGTGGCAGGTGCCTGTAATCCCAGATGCTAGGGAGGGTGAGGCAGGAGAATCACTTGAACCTGGGAGGTGGAGGTTGCAGTGAGCCGAGATCAGGCCATTGCACTCCAGCCTGGGTGACAAGAGCGAGACTCTGTCTCAAAATAAATAAATAAAAATAAAAATAAAAAACAATGGGAAGCCATTAAAAGGTACTAAACAGGGCCAAGGTGACACAAGCAGATTTGGCTCTACTCATACATGAAGAATGGAGAGGAGGAGAAAAGCCTGGATACTACTACAATTGTCCTCATGAGAATTGGGACTAACTCACAATAGCAGGTGCTGAAAGAAATGAATTGGAGAGATATTGTAGAGGTGAAATTCACTGGAAGTTGATGGTAAATTGGTTACTTGGGGTAAGACAGTAGGAGGTATCTCAGATACCTCCTGCGTGGGGTTATAAATATGAGAGTTCTGGGAAAGAGAGCCGGAGACTCATTATACAGAATGTAGACTTTTCTAATACTCCTGTTTTCAGCCTTGTTCTTCACCGATATTCTTTAATGTGTCTGTGTCTCAAAGTCTGAAGTCTCCTTGGTTTAATTTCTTCAGGGAATAAGCCTCCCATCTCCAGTGGGGTCAGGGGATGGGCTATCCGCCTGGCTGCACAGGAGAGGGGTTAGGACTGCTCTTTTTATAGACTCCTAATCAATACCCATATATAGCCAGGCGTGGTGGTGGGCACTTGTAGTCCCAGCTACTCGGGAGGCTGAGGCAGGAGAATCACTTGAACCTTGGAGGCGGAGACTGCAGTGAGCCGAGATCATGCCACTGCACTTCAGCCTGGGCGACAGAGAGAGACTCCGTCTCAAAAAAAAAAAGAAATTAATGCAAATTATGAAGCACACATTTAAGATATCCCTTATCCATACAGATAAGAATAAATATGAGATAAATTGATTAAATTGTGTTTTTTCTTTTGTGCTTTAGGCATTAGGATTTTTGTCTTCTTATGGAATAGGAATGGAATATGATCAAGCTAAGGTAAATGTCATTCTGTTTTATTCTGGAACAAAATTGATTTCTTTAAAATGGACATTGAATAAAATCTACTCATTAATTAAAGGGGTTCACTCTAGTGTAGTAGTTGAAAGCACCAGCTTAATAGTCAAAGAAATGTAGTGTTCTTATGCTATAAGTTTCTTAAAGCCTCATAAGTCAACTTTTTCATTGAAGATAGATAGTATCTGCTTCATAGGGAAATTATGATGATTAAATGAAATATCTTATACAATGCCCTTATCACAGACTCCAGAGATAGTAAACCCCTAATAAACGGCAGCCATCTTTACAAAGGAGAGTGAAATTTGAAATTTATTTCGGAGTAACTCAATGGGTCATTGTGGGACTAGGAATAAAAAAGGAATCGTTGGTTTGAGTTTCAAATTTAAATGGCCAACCTGGTTTGGGGGGTTTTTTGTTTGTTTGTTTTTACTTTAGGCACTGATATATTACACCTTTGGAAGTGCTGGAGGAAGCATCATGTCCCAGATGATTTTGGTTTGTAAACAGAATATTCTCGGGACCAAATTTGTATGCCATAAATACAGCATTGTCTTGAATATTAAGATGCATCTGTTGGTGTTTTAGGGGTACAGATATTTGTCAGGAATCAATGTTCTACAGAATTGTGAAGTTGCCCTAAGTTATTACAAGAAAGTGGCAGATCATAGTAAGTAATCCACATAACTTATTTAAAAATAAACAGCTGCCAAGGAATTAGAAAAATGAATAAATAACAGTTCAATTGATATAAACTTATGAAAATATCAAAAGTGTATGTTCTTAACATGTTGTAATACAATTCTTTTAATATAATACAGAGTTTCTGTTTCCTTAATAGCTACTTTCCAAATAATTTTAAAAGATTATACTCAGTTTTTATTTTCGTTAATATGTATCCCCAAACAATTCTGTTTTACTTGCTTTTGTGATGTTCTTTCCTTTGCTGAGGATTTGAATGTAACACCAATAAATATTAAGCAGTTACCATAAATATAACATTTAGAATATGGGATGACTGCCAAAAATTCCTAAAGGAATGAATGTAAGGTACATACATTGGAGGTATCTATCACCACATATGAGAACAATTCAAGCAACCATTAGTCTAAATGTAATCAGAATAACATCTAAACACACATCTTTGGCACTATGAGGATCTGAGAAAAGAAAGAAGGAGGAAAAAAAATAGTTTTGAATTTAAGATGCTATATATAACAAGATCATTTCATGTGCTTAGTGAAATTTGAATTACTATATATATTTCAAACTGCACACTTTGTTAGGTGTATTCAAGCATATTTATATTTATTTTCAGACTATCCATAGGAAGTAATTAAAGAGCAGTGATTATGCCTGTATTATAGTCTTAGTCCCAGAAAAAAAATTATGGATACAGTGACTTGTCTGCTCCTAAAATATCCCCTTTCCGTGAGTCTTTTTGGTCAAGATCTTCTGTAGAGTCTGATATAAGTTGATACAATACTTGCATAGGTTGCAAAGAAGAACTAGATAACCCAATAAACAAAAATCTGCACTTTTTTTTTTTTTTTTTTTTTTGAGACCGCGTATCCCTCTGTCATCCATGTTGGAGCACAGTGGCTTGATCTCTGCTCACTGCAGCCTCCGCCTCCTGGGTTCAAGCAATTCTCATGCCTCAGCTTCCCAGGTATCTGGCATTACAGGCTTGCACCACCATACCTGGCTAATTTTTGTATTTTTAGTAGAGACAGGGTTTCACCATGTTGGCCAGGCTGGTCTTGAACTCCTAACCTCAAGTGATCTGTCCGCCTCTGCCTCCCAAAGGGCTGGGATTCCAGACACGAGCAACCGTGCCTGGCCCAAAATCTGCAAATTTCTATTTTTCATGGATCTTCTGTCTCTATTAGTTGAACAGATTTCTGCACAATTTAAGAAAATAAGCTAACGGTGTTTTCTCTAAATTGACTGTTATCTCTTGTAGCCTCTGTTTTCTAGCTATTCTCTGGCTTGTTTTTATTCACAGTTGCTGACACATTTGAAAAAAGTGAAGGTGTTCCAGTGGAAAAAGTGAGACTAACAGAAAGACCTGAAAATCTGAGTTCTAACAGTGAGATTTTGGATTGGGACATATACCAATACTATAAATTTTTGGCAGAAAGAGGAGATGTTCAGATACAAGTAATGTATACAGATGAGATTGAGTTTTTAGAACATGAAAATTACAAGGGCCTTAATTCTTTCTGAGTCCTGGAGGGATGAACAACACCCTATCCTAAATAGGAAAGGGGAGAGACACGCCCTCCTCTCGCCCTACTCCTGTTTTGTTCCCTGCTACTTGCATTTCCTGTAGCCCACTGGAGAACTAGTTGCCATAATAATAGCAATGTTTTTGCATTTATTCCTTAAAAATTAATTTTTTTTTTTTTTGAGACGGAGTCTCGCTCTGTCACCCAGTCTGCAGTTCAGTGGCGCGATCTCCGCTCACTGCAAGCTCTGCCTCCCGGGTTTACACCATTCTCCTGCCTCAGCCTCCCGAGTAGCTGGGACTACAGGCACTCACCACCGTGCCTGGCTAATTTTTGTATTTTTAGTAGAGACGGGGTTTCACTGTGTTAGCCAGGATGGTCTAGATCTCCTGACCTCGTGATCTGCCCACCTCGGCCTCCCAGAGTGTTGGGATTACAGGTGTGAGCCACTGCGCCCGGCCCCAATGTTGGTTTTAATATGAATAAACTACAATCCAGAAAGGTTCTGTCTTTGGGAATGGGACAGTATTTGCACAATCTTTGAGGGTCAAGAGCTAAAGCCCCTAGGTTTACGTGCCTGGGTGATTCTGTACCCCGGCAGGCCGGCTTCTAGCCACTAAGGAAGCCATATGTCCAGCAGCAACCAATTACCCAATAAATGATATAGTCTGGAATGTTTCCCTGAATTTTTCAGGACATTTCAAACACGTCCAACAATCAACATACTACCGTAGAATCACCACATAAATGTTTTATTTATTTAAAGTAATACTGCTGCTAAAATCATTTCCAAACTCATCGTTCCTAGGTCTCTCTTGGACAATTACATCTAATTGGGAGGAAAGGTCTGGATCAGGATTACCACGTAAGTCAATCTCAAGATCCAGTCACATGGGGTGGGGAAGGTAATAGTGAGGGAGGCTGGCAGGGAAGTGAAAGCGGGGAGAGGGAGAGGTGGAAGAGTTGCTCAGAAAGCCCACTGATGCTTTCTTGGTCAACTATGCTTCCCAGCTTCTTAGGAAGAACTAAATTCTCCAGAGGGAGCACTTGCCCACCTGCCTTCAAGAACAAAGGGGAAGGGACTTCTGAGGAGCAATCGAGGCAGGGGAGTATCCATGTTCCAGCAGAACCTAGTCTCTGCCCACTCACACACACTTTGGGCCGGGATTAGGAGAGAGAATATCCACACCTGCCAGCCTGAACCCAAGGCCAGCCGCAGAGTCCACCTGGGGATCACTGCTAAGGAGCCTGAGAAGCAACTTCATCCCCATTTGGCTAAATCAGAAGACAGACTGCTTTTAATATAATTAAAAATATATTAAACATCCTTATACATTTGCAAAGCTCCTTTCAATCATTTTGCTTAACCTTACCTTATCCCAGTGAGGTTAAAAGGTTAATTAACCTGCCAGGCACAGTGACTCACGCCTGTAATCCCAGCACTTTGGGAGGCTGAGGCGGGTGGATTACGAGGTCAGGAGAATTGAGTCCATCCTGGCAAACATGGTGAAACCTGTCTCTACCAAAATTACAAAAAATTAGCCGGGTGTGGTGGCACATGCCTGTAATCCCAGCTACTCGAGAGGCTGAGGCAGGAGAATCACTTGCACCCAGGAGACAGAGGTTGCAGTGAGCCCAGATCATGCCACTGCACTCCAGCCTGGGCGACAGGGCAAGACTCCATAAAAAAAACAAAACAAAAAACAAAAACAAAAAAAAAGAAAAAGAAAAAAAAGTTAATTAACCATTCAAATTTATAGTGAAGAAAAAAGCAAACGAACAAATGAACTTGACCTACACAGGATCCTCCTCTGTAAGATGCCAGGGTCATGGGATGAGTTCTTGCTTAGATTCTGATAGTGGTGTCAAGGCCCTACATCACCACAGACCTGGGAAGTAGCTGGAATTTTTTTTTTTTTTTTTTTTTTTTTGAGACAGAGTCTCGCTCTGCCGCCCAGGCTGGAGTGCAGTGGCCGGATCTCAGCTCACTGCAAGCTCCGCCTCCCGGGTTCCCGCCATTCTCCTGCCTTAGCCTCCCGAGTAGCTGGGACTACAGGCGCCCGCCACCTCGCCCGGCTAGTTTTTTGTATTTTTTAGTAGAGACGGGGTTTCACCGGGTTAGCCAGGATGGTCTCGATCTCCTGACCTTGTGATCCGCCCGTCTCGGCCTCCCAAAGTGCTGGGATTACAGGCTTGAGCCACCGCGCCCGGCCTGGATTTTTTTTTTTTTTTTTTTTTTGAGACGGAGTCTCGCTCTGTCGCCCAGGCTGGAGTGCAGTGGCGCGATCTCGGCTCACTGCAAGCTCCGCCTCCCAGGTTCACGCCATTCTCCTGCCTCAGCCTCCCCGAGTAGCTGGGACTACAGGCGCCCACAACCGCGCCCGGCTAATTTTTTTTGTATTTTTAGTAGAGAGGGGGTTTCACCGTGGTCTCGATCTCCTGACCTTGTGATCCGCCCGCCTCGGCCTCCCAAAGTGCTGGGATTACAGGCGTGAGCCACCGCACCCGGCTGGATTTTTTTTTTAAAGATTATTTTGCTGCTCTTTTCATTTATAGGAGCCACATGCTCCTTGTCTCAAAGGAACACATAACCTATTTTAACATAGTCCCAATGGCTAAGTGATAGAAACAACTACTTTATAAGGCTATTACCTAAAAAAGTGATCTGTTATTACTTTGCATTTCATTTTGTGTTATTTTATGAATGTGTCTTTGGTACTATAATTTGTATTTTATATGAAGTCCAGTAAACATCAGGTAAATGTCGAAGTCATTTCATAAAATGTGATAAAATAGATAGGAATTTAAATAAGCATATTCACCCCAAGACAGCTCAGTTGAAGATCCATAGATTTTTCTTTCATCTTAATCATAACCAAAGTTTTAGCTTCTTAGATGGGAATATCTGGATTCATAATATTACTCTGTCAGATTTCAGCCTGCAATGAGTTTCTCATGTTAATTGTAGAATGTGTAACTAGGAAGGCTTCCTCATTTTCCATAAACATGAAATTTGGACGTGAGGGCACCCTAGCTCCAGCTGTAGGGAAGACAAACCAATCTTTGTACAGTGCAATAAAATCCCACAAAGTTGGTACTTCAGTCAGCTCCAGCCACTGTGGTCACCAGATGGCAGCTACAGCTGCCTCCAGGTGAGGATGAAGTACAATCCCAGGGCAGGATCCTAGAGCTGTTATGTAGCAGCCAGGCAGCTGAGTGTCACTCAGGAGCCCAGCCAGGATCTCCTGTGGGCTCATTCACAAGGTTTTATTACATCTGTTTTACAAATAAGAAGCAGAGGCTGGAGACATAAAATAAATTGCTTCAAGGCTCACAACTGGGAAGTAAGATTGTTTAAGAAGCAGAATTTGAACTCAGGCCTTCAGAAATCAAAACCTGAGCTCTTTCCATTAAACTTCATTTGACCCAGGCCAAAACAAAAAACAGCCTCTAAAATCTGTTCCCTCATTTATAAAGCAAGAAGAAGAAATGACATGATCTCTCAGTTTCCTTCAGCTCTTTCTGATAGTGGGTTGGGCCTTCTGCTTCCAGATATCCCAAGAAGACGAGTTTAATTCCAGAACCATCCTTGTGGTTCAGGTACTCTCTGGGGGTAAGCACAGGCTGGTCCTTTTTTCTTCTCTCAGCCTAATGAACCTGAACTTGAATGGAGGACTCCAGTTGAAATATCAAACCTTACGACAGATTGACTTATCTATCAGTTATCTTTGTCTGCATTTTAAACAGTCCCAAACTTAGGTGGTTTTCAATAATAACCATTTATTTAATTCATGATTTTGACAGGTCAGCAATTTTGGTTAGCCTCAGCTGAGCAATTCTGATCTGGGCCAGGCTCAGCTAATCTTCGCTGGGCTTGCTCATGCATCTGCAGTTCTCTGGAACATTAGCTAGAGCTGGCTGGTTTATGATGGCTTCCTCTGTGACTGCTAGAATGACTGGGGTCCCTCTCCATGTGGTCTCATGCTCCAGCCAACTGGCCCAAGCTTTCCACTTGGCAGTCAAAGGTTCGAAGAACACCAGAGCAGAAGTCTCTTGAGGCCTGAGCTCAGAACTGACAAATCACTTCTGCCACATTCTTTTGGCCAAAGCGAATCACAAGGCCAGCAAGCTTGGAGAGGTAGGGAAATGGGCTTCTCCTCTCAATGAGCAGAGCTGCAAAGTACTGCGGTCATTCTTGTAACATACCATAGTGTAGCTGTGCCAGAATCAACTTGGAAGGCAGGGGAGATGCATAAGGGAGAGGGAAGATACAAAGATACATCCAGTTTCCAAAAGGCTATTACTGCAGCTCTTTTCATGCCTCACTTTTCATCTTTCCAAGTCTCACCTCCTCAGAGAGGATAATGTTTTCTTTTCTTTGACTCATAATAATTGTACATATTTATGGGATACACTGTGATGTTTTGATCATTACATAATGTATTCATTATGTAATATATACATATGTATGCAAATGTGACGTATACATTATGTAATTATCAAACCAGGGTAATCTGCAAATCCATCACCACAAACACTTGTCATTTCTTTGTCATATTCTATTCAAAATCCTCTCTTCTAGTTATTTTGAAATATACAATACCTTATTCTTAACTACAGTCCTCAGCCTGAAGACCACCACTTGAGCCAGTATGCTAATATTTCAGTCCACCAAAGAGAATTATTAGTATAAGACTCTCCTTAAATATGATGCTCCAGTCCACTTCTCAGAAAATTAAATTTCAAAATACCTGGAAATAACTAGCTGGCCTTTCTTTTCCTTCCTCATTGTTTGGTTGAACTAATCTCTCTCATGAGTTGTCATCACAGAAAACATTTTTACCCTCCCCCTGACCAAATTCTTAATTATTGAAAAATACTGTATATGCAATTCTTGATTACATTATCTTGAAATTTCTACACATAGATTTTAATTTTATTTGCATTTCTAAATATATGCAGGCTCAGAGTAAACTGGATTAGGAAAGCGGGATGTTTGGGTGAATATTATTAAAATGGATAAAGCGTAATTAAATTAAACCTAGCAGAGGAATAATATCAAATTTGTAAGGGCAACTGCTTTGTCTATCCTGCTACCCATTAAAAAATTTTTAAAAAGAGCTAATACCATCTCTTCTCAGGATGATCTACAGAGCCAGAGATGAAAGAAGTATTCAGGCCAGGCACGGTGGCTCATGCCTATAATCCCAGCACTTTGGGAAGCTGAGGTGGGCGGATCACAAGGTCAAGAGATTGAAACCATCTTGGCCAACATGGTGAAACCCCGTCTCTTCTAAAAATACAAAAATTAGCTGGGCATAGTGGCGCACGCCTGTAGTCCCAGCTACTCAGGAAGCTGAGGCAGGAGAATTGCTTGAACCTAGGAGACGGAGGTTACAGTGAGCTGAGATCACGCCACTGTACTCCAGCCTGGTGACAAAGCAAGACTCCATCTCAAGAAAGAAAAAAAAAAAAAAGTATTCATAAAGATTTTTAGAACAATACATTTTCTTGGCATTTCATTCTAGGGGAAATGTTATAAACTGATTAAACTACAGATTTGCTTATAGCTGATGAAAAATCATGATCTTTTTTTAAAAGAGAGATATGGGTTCAAATAATAAAACTTTACTTACTTAACATAATATCTGGGGCTTACTATATTTCATACTAAGACACCAGCAATTGTAAGACACACAAATATTTTATGTTCTGAGGAATTAAAAAAAAACACCAATATATATTATAATATGCCATTGATAGTAAGAAATGTCCTGATTGAAATGAGGTGGGAGGAGATGTACATCTTAGAATCTGTGAAATATGATGATGGGTGCTCAGTTAATATTTGAAGGAAGGAAGGAAGGATGGATGGACGGACGGATGGATGGATGGATGGATGGATGGATGGATGGATGGATCGATGGATGGATACTTGATCTTAACTCTTCAAGAACAAGAACTCAGGTTGGCTCATGTGTATCCATCAAGGTAGCTTTCTTGGTGGTAGTTTCATGTGGTGTTTAATAAAGATTTATATAATTGAAGCAATAGTATTATGGACAAGTAAATTTAAAAATGAAAAAAAAAGGGAATGAAATGCTAAGTAAGCCATGACAGTGAAGCAGTGTGTGAGACAGAGTCTCGATTCCTTTAGGTCTTTATCAAAACATTATATTTAAGGGTGGGGAAAACGCCAAGATTTATATTTGCTTCTGGAGAACAAGTTACTTTCTTTTAAAATTTCACTGATTTCCCAGAATGAAACTTTTTTCAAAAGTCTCTATTACAAGATATTTGAGAACCAAATTACTAAATTGGACTTTGAAAATGATTTTACAGAATCATAATACTAGAGCGAGAAGAGCCCATAAAGATTAAAGTCCAGCTGCCTTGTTTTAGAGATGGATAGACATTCATTCATTTATTCATTTCTGAAACATTTCCTGATACCTAACACATAGCCCACACTATACTAAGTACAGAAGATTCAACATTGGAGGAGACAAAATAAGTAGATAATGAAATCAACGGATGAATGCCACAATACGGACAGGATGAAGTGCCCTGAGAGCACAGAGGAGGAGAATCTGAATAAGGAAACCAAGCCCAGGAGATAATGTGATTTGTGTAATTTACACAGTTACCTGGGGACATATTTTGGTCACAGCTCAGTAGAGAGATTCATGAGATACACTTTTATTTTTGATATTAGTGTTCTCTCATTTAGTAACTTGTACATTGCTATAACTTTCTCCTCTCCAGCTGACACTTAGATGATTCCAGGCATTTTATCTTCAGGATTCCCTAACATTTATAGATCTTCAGTGGCTTCTATTTTGTATTTTTTATTTTAAAATAAAATAAAATCCTTACAGCCGCGTGTGGTGGCTCACACCTGTAATCCCAGCACTTTGGGAGGCCGAAACAGGAGGATCACCTGAGGTCAAGAGTTCAAGATCAGCCTGGCAAACATGGCAAAACTCTATCTCTACTAAAAATACATAAATGAGCCGGTTGTAGTGGTCGCACATCTGTAGTCCCAGCTACTCAGGAAGCTGAGGCAGGAGAATCGCTTGAACCCAGGAGGTGGAGGTTGCAGTGAGCCGAGATCACACTACTACACTCCAGCCTGGGTGACACAGCAAGATTGTCTCAAAAAAATTTTTTTAATTAAAAAAAAATTATAAAATCCTTAGCCTGGTATTCAAGGCTGTTTATAGTAATGGTCCCACGTATTTTTGTAAGTCTTGGCTTTCGGATGTTGTATTTCAGCCACGCTGAAGTAGTTACTATTTTCTGAACACAACTTGGCCACTCCCATCCCCATTCCTTTGCTCAGGTTCTTTCCCTAGCCTCTGTACTGGTGACTTGTTACCATCTTTCATGAGGCTTCGATCACTTTAGCCCTTCTCTGTATACCGTGGAGACAGAGTGGCAAGCTGCTTATTGATCTCCAGTACTAACTGCACAACTCTGACATGTTGGTAATAAGATCAGATATTAATAACACCCTCCTGATGGTGCTATTGTGAAGATTAGGTAAGAAAAAGTTTGCAAAACACTTATTGGAGAACTGGATACAATGTCTTTTATTCTATCTCCTTCTAATTCCTTATGGAGTTTATTTTATACCACCTATTACCTACTATCTTACTGCTATTTATATGTATTCTATTTCTCAGGAACACTGTTAGGGAGCAAATGTAGGAATAATGTTTCTGTTTATCTATGAATCACCTATAATACGTAACATACTGTCCTATATATAGCAGGCTTCAATCAAGTGTTTGAAAGGGTAAATGAAGATTGGGAGAGCTGGATGGATGAATGGATGCACGATGCCATGAGGTTCAGCAGTGGCAGCATTTGTACTTATGTCCACAAAGAAGTTAGCAACATTCCTACAGCAAACTTCCATGTCAAATAACTACCAGCAGTTCTTCCTTAAACATTCTCTTCTCTTTGAGAAGGAACATCTTTGCACATCAACCTGATCAAGACTTTTTAAAGAGCAGAAGGGTCGTATCCTAACAAGACACTTTAAAGAATGGCTTCACAGCTGGGCATTGTGGGGGTCGCCTGTAATCCCACTCGGGAGGCTGAGGCAGGAGAATCACTTGAACCCAGAAGATGGAGGCTGCAGTGAGCCAAGATCATGCCACTGCACTCCAGCCTGGGCGACAGAGTGAGACTCCGTCTCAAAAACAAACAAACAAACAAACAAAAAGAGCGGTTTCATATCACATTCTTGAGGCTGATTTCTTTCATTGCTCTATATGGTTTCCGAGGAGGGGCTTTCCAGAAGGTCAAGATGAGGCCTAGGGAGTGTGGCAGCAAGGGACAAGGTCAGCCCTTACGTGTTCTAGACAGAGTGCTTCATTTAATGTAATGACCTAGACAAAAATCAGAGGCTTTACTGGCGTCCTTCAATTTGAGTCAGAAGGAATTGTCTTAAAGCTTACTTCTGCATAAAGACCTGATCTCAGCAGCCGGGCAAGTGTGTCTGGTCTTACTATGCCTATAAACACTAGGACACTGTGTATCCAATTCTGCCAACCATAGTAAAACCTCTTATTAAGTACACAGTGTCAACAGAGAAGCCTGCTTTTCAAAATAATGGACTATTTAGCTTCACAGCTGGGATTCATCTCTCCCTACAAAGCTACATTCCCGTCGTGGCTTTCCAAATGTAAGAAGCAAGTCCTCATGTTATAAAATGATATGAAAGAAAGAGATAAAGAGATGGAGACACTCTCCCACTCCTCAGGTTATGGTTGAAAAAGCACTTGGTCAGAATAGTGCCTTGAACAAAATGGGCATTTCACAGATTTTTTTTAAGCTCAGTGGCAAGAACCATAGATATTTTTCGAATGCATATTGAATTAAATAAAGTGTGGCTCAAAAAGCTATTTTGAAGGATTTATTTTGTGACTAGCAATAACACTGTTCCTTTTCTCTCCAGAAAGCATTACACTACTTCTTAAAGGCAGCAAAGGCCGGGAGTGCAAATGCCATGGCATTTATAGGAAAGGTACATGCTTCATCTTGATTCATAGTTTTCATTTATTAAAAACCTAAGAAATTAGCAGCGTGTGCCTGTTGTCCCAGCTACTTGGGAAGTCGAGGTGGGAAGATCACTTGAGCACAGGCGACCAGCCTGGGCAACACGGCAAGATCCTCATCTCAAAATAATTAAAATTTAAATTTAAAAAATAAAAACCTAACGAATGATATCAGCTCATTGAACCCATTGTAGAGGGATAGCGCAGCAGGCCTCTCTGATGGAAGCAGCTGAATGGGGCGTTTGGCTGCAACCTGAGGGTGGTATTCTTGCGGTGACGGTTTGGGAAGAAGCCCCATATAACAGCAGCCGTTATCTGGGGCACCAAAAGCAACCTTAAAAGTGCACCTGGGCCAGGCGCGGTGGCTCCCGCCTGTAACCCAGCATTTTGGGAGGTGGAGGCCAGTGGATTGCTTGAGGTCAGAAGTTCAAGACCAGCCTGGCCAACATGGTGAAACCCCGTCTCTACTAAAACTACAAAAATTAGCTGGGCGTGGTGGCGGGTGCCTGTAATCCCAGCTACTTGGGAGGCTGAGGCAGGAGAATCGCTTGAACCCGGTAGGCAGAGGGTGCAGTGAGCCGAGATCACGCCACTGCTCTCCAGCCTGGGCAACAGAGGGAGACTCCGTCTCCAAAAATAAAAAATAAAATAAAAAAGTGCACCTGTCCCAGGGCTCCTCCTCTGAGCGTAGCTATGAGCCTATGACCACCCCACTCCCCAGTATGTAAGAGGAGATCCAGGTTGGTTGAGTGCTGGAGACGGGTACAGGTCTGAGCCCAATCAGGCCCTTCTCTCCTCTACTGCTGGAGTGTGAATCAACTCCAGACTGACCAGAGCTATCCTTATGCCACCTCTGATGGGAGGCCTCCTATGACTGCAGAGTAGCCTGGTGGAGGGTTCCTCTGGAAATGCATGCTCTTCTCTCTCCTTCAAAGACTATTCACTCCCCTATGTGCCACCCTTGGCTCCCTGCGGCCAATTTGCATTAGTAACCATAGGGACAAATGTCTTGCTTCCTAAGTGCAACACACAGTATATGTAGATGCAAAACAAAAGACAGAGAGAAAACACAAACAGGGTCCATTTATTTGCCCTTAGGCAGGGTCACTCCAGAAATCTGTAATAAATGGTACTCCTACTTTTTCTTGTTGTTTTAAATTGAGGTAAAATGTAAATATGTAAATAACACAAAATTGACCACTCTAAAGTATACAATTCAGTGGCATTTACTACTTTCAATGTGTTGTACCACTCTTACCTCTATTTCATTTTAAAATATTTGTATTACCCTCAAATTATTTTGTTTTTTTCTATCCTCTTTTCATTTTTCTTCCTAGATGTATTTAGAGGGGAATGCTGCCGCACCGCAAAATAATGCTACTGCCTTCAAGTACTTTTCCATGGCAGCCAGTAAGGTATGTCCTTAATGCGCTGCTGTAAACACATACACACAAATTGCTTTTATTACATGCAGACAGGTGCCAAAGAATGGACTTCAAAGTCCCAAGCCCAGATAATGGGCCAGTAAGGAGTTTTGTGTCCTGGAGAAGTAAAATATTGGTGATGAGAGTATGCAATGACAGTAAGGGAAGCTACGACTTGTCTTCTTGGAAAATGAAAAATGGCAGTGGCTTGTGCTGCCCTAGCAGAGGCTAGGAGGAAGCCAGACAGAAGTTCAGCTTTCCCCTCTCCCTTATGCAATAGATGAGGCCATCTAGCTTAGGAACAGGAAACAAAAGATATGAGGACAGAGGAAGGGAAAATCCCTCTGTCGGCCAGAGCTCCCTCTGGCCGAGGTGGGAGCTTATCACGGAGGAGGCCAGGGCAAGGAGACTGAGAATAGGGATCTGGAGACAGAATCCTTGGCTTGAATGCCAGCCTTGAAACTGACTAGCTGTGTGAACATGAGCAAGTTACTTAACCTCTCTGTGCCTCAATTTCCCCATCTGTAAAATGGGAATTCAAGAATATTTGCCTACCAGGCACAGTGGCTCGCGCTTGTAATCCCAACACTTTGGGAGGCTGAAACAGGCAGATTGCTTGAGCTCAGGAGTTTGAGACCAGCCTGGGCAACATGGTGAAAACCCATCTCTACAAAAAGTACAAAAATTAGCCCGGCGTGCTGGCACACACCTGTAGTCCCAGCTGCTCAAGAGGCTGTGCCTTATATCGTGAAGTACTTAAAGCAGTGCCTGACAGATAGTAAGCACGCTATTATCTTTTGCAGTGTGAGGCCAGTAAGGTAGAGTGAACTTTGGAGCACATTCCAGACAGAATGAATTAGCTGTATGAGGGACGAGTGAAATGGTATAATATGCCTCCTGCATTGAAGTCTCTGCCTTTGTTCCTGGGCTCCGTGAGGCTGGTATCTGTCAGATAAGACCTAGTAGACTCCTCTGAATCCCTTTCATGCATAAAAGATGGCCTCATCCCAACACCCATCGGCCTGCTCTTGGCGAATGGCCTTGGTAAACTTTCTATCCCTGCACAGTAGGAAGCATTTTGTTGTCTTACAGTTGCATACAGGAACACTGGCAGTAAAGATGTGCTCAAATCAGGAATCATTTCAACCGTTCCCAGTTTTTAAAAACCCACACACTGCTCTAGGAGCCTATTTATAAGTGACTAGCACCTCGGAGCTGCTGCTATTGTGGTGTAAATTACTGAGAAGGCTAGTACTCGGCTTCTCTCCCTTGTAATTTATATGAAATTGTTGCTCAGCAAGGCAGTTATCTGAAGTACCATTAGATTAGGATGACAAGGAAAAGCAGACTGAAAAGGAGTAACAACAAAAATCTCTTATAATCTGGCAAATAACACTGATTTGTCAGCCCACAAGAATAATGCCAGGGAGATGGGAATGTAAATTAACTCAGCTT